>NC_053163.1:181123370-181280870 GCF_016835505.1 Polypterus senegalus
ATATTTTTTCAGACTTCAGTAGTGTGTTAAAAAAGCTAGAAAAAGAAAAGGAAACATTTTAAAAATAACGTAACATGACTGTCAATATACAGTATTTGTTTTGTGAGTGTTACTGAGTGTTGCTGTCATCAAGGATTTGATTATCATTATTTCTTTCAATCAGGTTCGTATTTGTAGGATGTGTTGTGTTCAAGTTACATTCCGTGTTTGTCAATCGTTGTAAAGATGACAGGTTTCTTTCATCGATTCGTTTCTTACTGCATCAATAAACAGCTCGTCTTCTTCTTTATCTGAGACCTGACACACTGCATGCACGGGTTTTTTTTACACTGTCTTCCTTTAGCGGGACATTGACTTTTTCCACCATGTGCTTTGTTTCCGCAGTAGCTGGATTTATGAATATGCTTGTATGTATCAGACGCTTCATATTTTTTGCTGCCTTTTCAATTGTGTAATTGTGTTTTGTTCAGCTCTTTGGAACTGTTGCCTTTTATCTGTGCACTGCGTCAGTTCACGTGAGCCACTCGGTGTACTTGCATCGAAGGTTCCCAGCTGTGCTGGTGCCATCTCGTGCTATGTCCATGGCTGTATTTAATGTTACCTTAGTCCTGGCACTTAAAACTTTCTCTCGCAGTTTCGCTGAGTTTGTGTCAAACACCACCCTGACCATCTCATCTTCCTCTCCATAAGCACAGTCCTTCACCCGTGAATATTTACCCGTGGCAGTTTGCTATTGGATTGCCGCTGACGGACGGCCTTATATGGGCAGGCACTAAATTACAAACGCCTGCGGCAGCCTGTCTATGAACTTACTTTAAAGTGTAGGTTTACATCGTGCTTTGTTTCAGTAGCAGAACTCATGAATATGGTTGTATATGTCACTTTCGCTTGCTTCTTATTGTTTCGCTGCCTTCTCAATTATATAATGCATGTTTTCTTCAGCGCTTTTTTCAGGTCTTCCTGGTTTTCTATGTACTGCGTGATTACGTGGGAGGCGTGATGATGTCACACGAAACTCCGCCCCCACGGCGTTGAAGCTCATCTCCATTACAGTAAATGGAGAAAAACTGCTTCCAGTTATGACCATTACGCGTAGAATTTCGATATAAAACCTGCCCAACTTTTGTAAGGAAGCTGTAAGGAATGAACCTGCCAAATTTCAGCCTTCCACCCACACGGGAAGTTGGAGAATTAGTGATGAGTCAGTGAGTGAGTCAGTGAGTGAGTGAGTGAGTGAGTGAGTGAGTGAGTGAGTGAGTGAGTGAGGGCTTTGCCTTTTATTAGTATAGATTCTTCATTATGTAAAGCACCTTGTGCTACTTTTTGTATGAAAATGTGCTATATAAATAAATGTTGTTGTTGTTGTAGTGGACATCAAACTTGATGACCGCAGTTGCTGATTCTGTTACATGAGTGTGTCCAACTAAGTATTAATGTGGATCATGTGATGACTTTATAGCACAGTTTCATATTTCCAAAGCGACACAGGCTCACCCCTTTTTCTTACAGCCTGTATCGATGCTGTCTGACAGAGCTGGGATCTGTGCAAAGGGTTTACAGGTACAGCACGTTCAGTAGCATCTCTGCCTTTCATTTTTGCTTTGCACTCTCCCCCATCATAACCTATCATCTATGGGAAAGAAGCAAAAGCTTTAGATTCATCAAAAATTTCAACGGATCTTAACATTTTAGAGTCTCCTGATACTGAAACATCGATATCTCGATGATGGATTTTGTCTGTCTGTGTGTGTGTGTGTCAAGAGGTAAAACAGCTGGATGGAAAAATAACAAACTCGAAACTTAAGCCTGTTATGAGATAACGATGTGCTGATTAATTTTTGAGCCAAATCGTGTAAGAGAAAGAGGCACTCTAGAGGAACCCTCAAATACCGTAATTGTGCAATTAATTCTGAATTCTTCTCATCAATTGAGAGCGTAATGACCTATTTTATGATCAGAAAGATCAGCATCATAGCGGTAAATAATGACTGAAATGATATAGAATAGTAACCTACCAAAGCCTACTGACGCTCACATCCAAATTGTTTTCTTTTTTCCATTCTATCATGGTACATAAAACATGAGACATCAAACAGACAAGCCTCTCTTCTCTTTGTGAAATCCAAAACCCCTGCGTTCCTCATTAATTGTAGCTTGCATTATACTGTATATGTTATACTCCCAGCTCATTGGCTCTCAGCTGTCACGCACACATTGCCCACCCCTACAACTTAAGGCAAAATCAAACCTGGTCACAGACTTGTTGGGATGAGTCGCACAGTATGTCACACTACATGCCTGATAGTCAAGGGAGTGTGTCGCATCTGCCTCTGACTCACTAAGATTATGTAAATGAAGTATGTGACTAAAAATCGTTGGAAAAGTCGTGCATTGTGACATGGCTTTTAGGGCCGGTTTATACTTCATGCTCAGAACGCTTACACGCCGCGCTTTTCCAACGTTCCTTTGAGCACGTCATCAGAAATTAACGTGACATGTGTGAGTGTTGCAGTACCAGCAACAGTATGGGTGGCGTATGTGTGTGCAAGCTTTGGTACGTGACGTCAGCATCATTGTGTACTATCAACATGTGGTGGCAACTCCAACAGGATCGATGTGCGTGCTTCGGTGTTTCATGGTGTGACAGATAGGGGGCGCTATCGCTCCCTTGAACCCCTGCCCACGACTCCAGACACCAGGTAAAAGTCCAATCGTTGACTTTATTAAATTGCCACAGTGCACAAAGCACCCTCTCCTCCATTATACTTATACCAACACAATAACCACAATAATACAATCCTCCAACTCCCAGATGCGTTGCCACCCTTCCACCCAGCTCAGCTCGCCGTCTGAGAGCTCTCATAGTCCTTTAATATATCCTGACCCGGAATTGTTCCAATCACCAGTCCATGTGACTCTCAATCACTTCCGGGTCAGGTACAAGTCCTTTTCTTCTCACCCCGGAAGCACGTCGCTCTTCCTCTGACACACTTCCGGGTTATAGGGCACAAAGGAATCTTCGGTCCTCCCTGCAGCTCCCTCTTGCAGCCCCTGTGGTATCCAGCAGGGCTGAGGATAAAAACTACAAAGTCCATGACTCCCTGCTGGTCTTTGGAGCACATCCATACTGTAGGGAGGGCTCCATCTGGCGGCCTGGGGGTATTGGCCGGGATGAAAAACCGGCCAGATACCACAATGGATGGTTCAATACGGTGAAGCCAATTATCAAACACTCAAATGCTGGCATGTGTCTGTGTCGTGGTTGCCGTCTTTGTTTTTAACAAAATTCTTCCCTCAACTCACAACTCAGCTAAACCGGATGTTGTTTTCTCCCCTGTGATGATTTCTCGTACTGCCACCTGGTGGAATCCTGCAGATGCAAGAACAGTCAGTACACTGCTTATGTAAGAGCAACGTCCTCAAGCTAGCATGTCACGTAGCCTTAAGTAAATCCCGGCCTTAGACTGCTCTGTTTAGAGCTAGTGAATTGCAATGCCCCGACTGCCGTGGTTTAATCTTTACTACATGTTTTCTTGTTTCTCCTTTCAGAATGGCCCTGCTGACATCCGGCACATCGATCCTGAGTTCACAAAGGAGGCAGTGCCGAATTCTGTTAGTCGAACCCCTGATCTGGCTTCTGGCTCGGCTTCAAGTGGTTCAGGTGCTTTCTTAGGATTTTCTTATGCTCCCCCGGATGAAGCATTTCTCAGTTAAGAAAGGAAGGAGGACAAATCCCAGCCACAAAAGACGAAATCTGTCTATTGAGTGACTGGAAGAGCGTTCATCTCCGGCAGCTAAACCAGGTGTTGTACTGCGAATGACTGACACGATTGAATGACTACATCGTTTGCTGACTTGAAATGAAGTGAACTGCTCTGCTTGTTTTTAAAACGATTTTCACCTCCAAGTACACCTGCCTTTATCGCTGACTTTATCCTGGTTTGGTCTGCAACAGTTAAGCATTGCCAGAATTTCTTTAATTTCCTTGTTTCTGAACGCAGAAGAAACAATCCAAGGAGAGAAAATTGCTTCTGTTTTTTTCCTTTCTTTTCTTGAGAAGCTGTGCGATAACAATCTGGCAAAGTCAGATAAATGGACCGTGGAGCTGGAGCTACTTCATTGTGAAATTAAAGGTTGATGATAGGTATGTGGAGGAGACCATCACAGTGTCCGTCTACATGTCTGCGTGGTATCCTGTTCTAGCCCGCGATGTTCACGTCTCAATAAACATTTCACCCACCAGCATTCCACACATTCTCAAATGTAGGACGCCCTCCAAACACATAAACAGGTATATTTTGTTAAGAGGTTCCTGATTTATGTCTTTAGGTGTCCTGTTTCAAAGCATACTGTACAAGTTGGATCTTTGGCTTACTTTGCCTCCTCTTAGTAGGAAGGGAATGCTGTAGATAGTAAGTGAATTTCTAACATAATATTATTTTAAGAAGAACTGGAATGTGCTTCTGCGTGATGAAGTTAAAAATATGACACCTTGTGCTTTGTAGGGCAGGTCTGTCATCTCAAGCTTAACCATTTTCTATGGTTTCTATTCCAGTTCAGTCACTAAAGTGATTGCATGATCACTAAAATTTTGTAGAAGGGTGAGCATGCACGTTATTCATTTAATCACATTTCACAATAAATAAGGACATTTAAATATTGTACTGTATATCTGAGATTTTTACTTTGTGGTTATGGAACGAAAATACATCAGTATGGCATTGTTTTGGAAGAAAATTGTTTATTAATAAAGTTTAGTTGCGCATTTTCCGTTTTCTGCTTTTTATTTCTTTATTGTTCTTATTCTGTAGGACCAGCTCTAAAGTGGCACCATTCACAGTACATTCAGATGCAGTGTGGATTTCAATCTGAATTACAACTGTCCCAGCTCAGCCATATTCTCAAAAGGATCAATCTTCAGGGAAACAATAGAAACATTAATATGGATGGGTGACATCTGAAAATAAGTCTATCATATCTTAGGAGTTGTAGTAACCGGTGAAATTCGCCAAAGTGTTTTTACAGTGAATTTGCTTACCAGTCACCTTGTTGGTCAGATTTTTCCCCCCAAATTTCCTTAAGCTGACTTTTAATTTTTTCTCCCCCAAAGCTTTGTGATGTCAGTGTGATAGCAGAGCTCTAGTTGCCAATGGGTGGGTTGGAAAGCCCCCTGAGTATATAACATTGACACCTTACATTACAGGCTCAGAGTCTGCCAATGGATGCCAGTTCTCAGCTGCAGAACAGAGAGCAGAGGCTCCCACCCAGAGCTGACCGGTGTGCAGCTTTTCCTCTTCCACACCCTCCCCTACCCCTCCTGGTAGTATAGCGCCTGACCTCCATCACTCAGATGCTAGAGGTGGAAGGAGGATCACAAGCATGGGCCCCGAATCCCACAGTGATGCCAAAGAAAAGTCCATGCCAGGTGCATTCAAGTCTTTATGCTGCCACAGGCATTTCTGTACTTGACCTATCGGCAGAAGTAACAGCAAAATCTCAACTTACTAAATCAGTGCTGTCAACCACAATTGTATACGTTTAATTTGGGTGCCTAAAGTACATTGACTAGCCTAATATAATCACACAATTAATCTTTAAAAATTGACCTGTGATTCCTCCATACAAACACGCACACACACACACATAGAGTGGATACAGGAAGTACTCAGTCCTCAGCCATCCTACAGAGCCTCTTTTCTGGTATCCTTCAATAAGGGCACGTAAATAAAGGCGAGCTCAATTGGGCGCAGTGAATAAAGGTGCGCATAAATAAAGGCAAGCTTCAAAAGGACGACCTCAATGTATTATTATTTATTTAGTACCTTTATTATTATTTATTATTATTGTTGCTCTTCACATATTCCAGAGCCATTTGAACTAAATTATCTACGAACGCCTTTATTCACCGCACTCAATTGAGGTCGCCCTTTTGAAGCTCGCCTTTATTTACGCAGGCCTTTATTCGCCGCGCCCAATTGAGGTCGCCCTTTTGAAGCTCGCCTTTTTGTGCACGCCCTTATTGAATAGAGCCCTCTTTTCTCACTCCTTCCTTCACAGCTAGTGGTACTTGTATCAGTAGATTCAGGGACAGTTTCTATCCACAGATTGTATGGCTGCTGAACAGTCAATCAAAAGATCAGATTTTTGTCACATAAATACACTCTCTCTCGAGCCCAGCCCGTTTTTAGGCCAAACTAGTTTAGACTAGGCCAAACTAGCGGATACGTTGAACCTAGACCGAAACTAGATTATCCTGTAATCAACGTAGAGCTCCCAGGACAAACTTATTTGTCCTAGTCTGAACTAATTTGGCCTGCAATCGCACTTTCGTATGCCAAACCGATTCATCCTATCGCGCTTCAGACAAACTGGCATGGCCTACCTAGTGTAAGCAAAGGTACGAACACATGATGAGCCCCAATGAGGGCAAAGTATGTGTAGTGTACTCTTCACATTATTTGGCAGGTGCCATATTATATATCACAGATAATGATTACGCTCGCTGGATAAGTGGAATCTGTCGCTGCATTTCTTCACTGCATGCACAGTTTGAACATTGAAGCATCTCTCGAATTTAGCGTTCGAACTCTGGGACATTCGAACTTACAATTTTTTGAAGTACAAGACACTACTGTAAAAAAAAGGAGAAGCTGAGAGGAGAGAGCAATAGCAGTCTGCCATTATGTAGCAGTGTGCTGCCTGAAGGGTTCAAACACCGCCATCTATCTTTAAGTGAGCCAGTGCTCCTTTTCAATTACCGACTGTACACAGGAGTGCCTTTCATTCTATGTCTTCTCTTGTGGTGCTTGCAGGTTGGTGAATGGTATGAGGAGCCAGGCTTTAAGGCAGGTACGGGCATGGAGGGCCTCAGTGGCTACAAGGTTTTGTTCCAACCCAGTTTCTTAATGGGAAGTCAATTATTGCTGATGAAGCACTCCTTGCTCAAGTGACATTTTGATGCTTCATTTTAGTGGTCTTGCTTGTTAAGGATCCCCTTAATTGCTTACAGCTGCATTCACAGTGTTAATGGTTCCTTATTACCAGTAAGATGCAAATGACAAAGGAGCCAGCAGTACTCAATCTGACTTGTTTCCATTTACACCTGTATGGATTCATCGTTCACTATTTGGTTCGATAAAACACTAAATAGAAAAATGTGACAGACTGAAAATTATCTGTTTTAGGCTTCAGATCACTTGGATGATATCCTTGAAAAAGAAACAAATCTATAAGAACCTAATATTGCAGACTTAAAATCAATAAAACTATATAAGTTCTGAGACTGGCATTCATTGGTTTCTAATTAAGCAATTGGGTTGAAACGAAAACCTACAGCCACTGTGGCCCTCCAGAACTGACACTGCCCACCTCAGCTTTAAAGTGTACCCACTATTACCTGAAAGAAATATTTAACAAGTTGTCTGTAATGTACAAAAGTTAATTGTAATCCTAACAATTAGGCTTACGTGCCAAGAAGTCAACCATCACTCATAGGTGGAGTGGTGGCTCTGAGGGTAGGGATCTGCTCTGACAATCGGAAGGTTGCCGGTTTGAATCCCGTAAATGCCAAAAAGGGACTCTGCTCTGTTGGGCCCTTGAGCAAGGCCCTTAACTTGCAATTGCTGAGCGCTTTGATTAGTGATCCCTCCGTGTTCCACAACCCCCTGCGAAAGGTGAAATTCCACAAAGTAAAAACCATATGGTTATTTTTATATATTTTAAGCCCTTATAAACCACCTGAGGCCACAGGTCCGTCACGCCCTCGACCCTCTGTAGTTCGCATACCAGGAGAAGGTGGGAGCGGAGGATGCCATCATCTATATGCTACACCGATCCCTCTTCCACCTGGACAGAGGCAGTGGTGCTGTAAGAATTATGTTTTTGGACTTCTCTAGCGCCTTCAACACCATCCAACCTCTGCTCCTTAGAGACAAGCTGACTGAGATGGGAGTAGACTCACACCTGGTGGCATGGATTGTGGACTCTTACAGACAGACCTCAACATGTGCGTCTTGGGAACTGCAGGTCTGACATTGTGTTAAGCAATACAGGGGTGCCGCAGGGGACTGTACTTTCTCCGGTCCTGTTCAATCTATATACATCAGACTTCCAATATAACTCGGAGTCCTGCCACGTGCAAAAGTTCGCAAACAACACTGCTATTGTGGGCTGCATCAGGAGTGGGCAGGAGGAGGAGTACAGAAAGTTAATCAAAGACTTTGTTAAATGGTGCGACTCAAACCACTTACACCTTAACACCAACAATTTTATGGATTTTATGAGGCCTAGGCCCCTCATGGACCCTGTGATCATCAGAGGTGACTGTGTGCAGAGGGTACAGACCTTTAAATATCTGGGAGTGCAGCTGGATGACAAATTGGACTGGACTGCCAATACTGATGCTCTATGTAAGAAAGGTCAGAGCAGACTATACTTTCTGAGAAGGCTGGCATCCTTCAACATCTGCAGTAAGATGCTGCAGATATTCTACCAGACGGTTGTGGCGAGTGCCCTCTTCTACGCGGTGGTGTGCTGGGGTGGCAGCATAAAGATGAAAGACGCCTCACGCCTGGACAAACTTGTTAAGAAGGCAGGCTCCATTGTAGGATTAAAGTTGGACAGTTTAACATCTATGGCAGAGTGACGGGCATTAAGCAAACTTCTGTCAATCATGAAGAATCCACTGCATCCACTGAACAAGATCATCTCCAGGCAGAGGAGTAGCTTCAGTGACAGACTTTTGTCACCGTCCTGCTCCACTGACAGACTGAGGAGATCGTTCCTCCCCCACACTATGCAACTCTTCAATTCCACCCGGGGGAGTAAATGCGAACATTAATTTTATTTTAATTTTTTCATTTTTTCATTTTATTACTATTTAATTTAATATTGTTTCTTTGTATCAGTATACTGCTGCTGGATTATGTGAATTTTCCCTTGGGATTAATAAAGTATCTATCTATCTATCTATCTATCTATCTATCTATCTATCTATCTATCTATCTAACTCTCCCACACTCTTATAAACATTTCCCGCACAGTTATACAGTATAAACCCTTTGTATTCTCTTAGATATTAGGTAAGATTCGTTAAAATTATGTATGTAAATACACTGTCCTAAATATTATTTTAAAGATATCGAGCATCTCCAATATCGCATATGTTACAGCCATTACGATAGACAAGCCACCAGCAATAAATACGTACAATGCAAGAAAAATTATATACAGTAAAATGTGTGTACAGTGACACTAAACGTACATACATGTACTAAGTACTGTAAGTAGAAAATTAATTATGGTTACTCACCAACAATGACACAACGACTTGTCCGATAACGATGAGTTTAATTTTACTGCACAACAAAGGAGAGCGTTACAGCTCTTCTAAAAGAGCTTCTTCAGTCGATTGTGTAGCACCGCCGTTCTTCTTCCGGCAGTCTTCAATCCAAATCCCTAAAGCAGATTCCATCCGGACTATCGCCTTATTACATCCACTTACAACTCGTTTTGCGCCCGGGTTAAAGGACACTGCAGCTGTAGATCTTATATTCTTTTCTTCCTTTTTAAATAAAAAGAACCGTGGACTCATTGATGGCGTAATGGCGTCCTACAGCGGTGTAGCCATTCCCTTCCTTCAACATATCCAAAACTTTTACCTTTTCGGCAATCGTTAGCATCTTCCATTGGCACTTGGGCACGGTCCCTGAAGCAGTAGCAGGAGCAGATCGTTTTGGAGCCATAATGAAGGGCTTGACTACGCACAAAGATAAACCCAAAACAGCACAAAAGTTAACTCTTTACACAGCGAAACACGTTGATGCTGAATGAGTGAGACGAGATTTCCTGGTTAACGCCGCGGAATCAAATTCGGCGCTCTGTCGCTGAGCCAATCAGCACACAGGAACTTAACCGCGTACTCTGATTGGGTAGCTTCTCAGCCATCCGCCAATAGCATCCCTTGTATGAAATCAACTGGGCAAACCAACTGAGGAAGCATGTACCAGAAGTAAAAAGACCCATTGTCCGCAGAAATCCGCGAACCAGTGAAAAATCCATGTTATATATTTAGATATGCTTACATATAAAATCTGCGATAGAGTGAAGCCGCGAAAGTCGAAGCGCAATATAGTGAGGGATTACTGTTTATAAATGCAAAGAATTATTATTATTATTACATAGCATAACCCTGTGGTCTGCTTTCCCACGCTACTATTTGATAAAATAAAGAAATCGTGGGTTGAGCCGGACCACCTCACAATAATGTCAGTCAGAAGTATTCCATCTTCAACACCATCTTTCTTCAGATGCTAATAGGGAAGTTGTGTCTGCGAGGCTACAACACTTCCCTGTATAACTGGATCTTGGACATCTTGACAGAGAGGCCCCAGACAGTCCATTTCAGAAACACCATCTCTAATGAGCACTGGCACCCCCCCCCCAGGGATGTGTACTCAGCCCACTTATGTTCACTCTGCTCTTTGGCTCCATACAGTCCTAACTTCACAAGTTTGCTGATGACACAACAGTGGTGGGTCTCATCAGCAATGGGGATGTTTTAGCTTACAGGATGGAAATATGATGATTGGTGGACTGATGCAAGTGCAACAGTCTTTCTCTTAATGTGGATAAAATGGAAGAGTTATCTGTTGACTTCAGGAAGCCCCATACTGTCCACAACCCACTACATATCAAGAACCCAAAGACTTCTGCGCAGTTTTACTATATTCATGACCTTGGAGAGACGTCACCTAACTCTTAAGAATTACTCAGTGCAGTGGACGTGGTGCTGTGCTTGCTGCCTGTAATAAGTATATAAGTTTAATATGTCACTGTGCTCTGTACAGAAAAAAATATCTTATAAATCCACTCACATGTACAGCTAACACAAGGCCAGATTTAGCACACAGGGGCTCATCATTTAGAACTGCTAGGCAAGCATTAGAAGACAAGAAAGGGACAACTGCGAAATGGGCATTGTACTATTTCTGTGTGTCAGAGTCAGAATGACATTGGATCTTCTTTTCCATGTTTGGAATGACATGATTTACCTAAGTGGGGACCTGCACATGGAGAAAGAGTATAAAGCCTTGGAACATTGCCCGGCACACCTTTGAAGCCGATGGATGGATGGGAGATATTTTCAAACGATCCTGAAAATCCTTCCAGTGCAGCGATGAAAATGGCAGACTCTACATCAGGCTCCCACTACCTGAAAGGTCTTGTTATGGCTTCCTCGTCTGTTATGCCGCGTAAACCGTCATTAAAAAAAGCTAAGTTATTTCTCCTATGTGATATCTTACCGCCATATCACTAAGAGAGGGGTATCGCCTTTTAATATCATATCTATATAGTTTTGGGTTATGTAACAAGCCGCAATTACAAAAGAACTTATTCCAACCAGGGAGCTAGCATCTCCTGCTGGATATACTGTCCCACTGGCTTTCATAAGAAGACACTGGCGATACCATATCTTAGCCATATCGTTGGTATATGAGTCCTATTAATCTTTGTCTTGAGAAAATACCTCCAGATAGACAAATGTTTGTAGTGCTTGCCCTCCATTGCTGAAGTGTTTCACTTGCACATTGTTGAGCTGCGGCGTTTGCTTCGTTTCAACATTGTGCCTCTTCATCTTTGTCATTAGCACAGCGTTGTTGTTGTGCACCGTTGTTTGCTGCACGCAGGTCTTTCGTAGTGAGAAGTGAGGTTCATGCAAGTGCCATCTAGTGGCTCTGGTTGAGCATGAGCAGAGTGGACTGCTCCATACACACACACACGTTCATCATTTATATAGATCTAATGATGATGTTATAAATGATTGCCCTACAAGAAAGTTAAGTCGTGTCTGATTTTAAAGACTTTTTATTTGCATTTATTTATTTGTTGTACTTCCTTTTTCTACATAACATTTGTAGTCTGTTAAATAAGTTATTTACATGCAAAGTTGTTCTATTTTGTTACTTGAACGTTTTGGTACATACACAATCCATCCATCCATCCTCCAACGCGCTATATCCTAACTACAGGGTCACGGGGGTCTACTGGAGCCAATTCCAACCAACACAGGGCGCAAGGAAGGAAACAAACCTTGGGCAGGGCGCCAGCCCACTGCAGGGCACGCGCACACACACACACACACACACACATAACCTGCATGTCTTTGGACTGTGGGAGGAAACCCACGCAGACACGGGGAGAACATGCAGACTCCACACAGGGAAGACCGGGAGCGAACCGGTCTCCTAACTCTGAGCAGCAGCGCTACCCACTGCACCACTGTGCCGCCTACACACACAATTTACACGCAAAAGTTTTCCGTTTTTATATTATTATTATTTTATTATTCTATTTATATTTATTTATTTTTAATTATATAAGTGACTAACTTGTGTTAGCAGCATATTGTGTGTGTGTGCCTGTGTATGGTGGGGCGAAGGGGATGAGGGGGGACAGATTGTCTTGCCTGGAGGATCAAACGGATCAGAAACGGCCCCTAATAGCCTTCCATTGGTGAGGTCCATAAGAAACGTAATGATTTACTTCATGAGGTAAAAGCACATAAAAAACAAGAATGGTTGTATTGGATATTTGGAATATTAAAATGTGTGATTCAGTTTAAATGTTTAAAGTCTAAATATTCTCGATTGTCATATTTCACCCTCTGATAGAGGTCCATAGAGGGTTAGATCACTAGTAAAGGATTAAAAGTAAAAAATAGCATCATATTTGTAATCACTGACCTTGAAATAGTCCACATACTTATGTTTGAATCTTGTCATTTTTAATCTTCTGGGAGTTGATTCAGAGGGGTAGGACCACCACTAAAGCATGAAATTTCAACATTTTTATAATATTCCTGATCAACATCCTCAAAATAGCACAAAAGACACTCCGTCTGCCTATGTTACCAACTCCCCCTTTCTTCCAAGTTTTCTGGAAAGGAGTAACTTTGACTCCTTGTGTCCCATCAGGATGAACCCCTTGGGATGACTGATGCAGCAAGCCCAACTTCAAGTCCTTCTAACACCTATGGTTTTATTGCACAAGAGTTTTGGGAACTCTTAGCTGGGAACCCCAAAAAGCTGAATATCTTGCATAAACAGACATGAAGACATGTCCAACGGTATATCATATGTCGGGGTTTGCTGTGTTCTGCTCTTATTTCTTTCAATGTTTGCATGGACTGGGTGTTGGGCAGGGATGTGGAGTCCAGCAGGTGTCGGGCATCTTTTTGTGAAGAAAGATTCATGGATCTTGACTTTGCTGACGATGCTGTGATCTTCGCAGAGTAAATGGAGGCACTCGAGAGACTGAGCGAGGAGTCTGAGTGTCTGGGCTTGCGAGTGTCCTGGATAAAAACCAACATCCAAGCCTTTAGTGACCTCTTGGGCACAGCCATCAGCAGAGTGTTTGCCTGCAGAGAGAGTGTCGACCTTGTCGAGAGGTTTACTTACCTTGGCAGCGACATTCATGTCTCTGGTGACTCTTCAGTAGACGGATTGGGAGAGCATGGGGGGCCATCAGGTCACTGGAAAGGGGTGTGTGGTGCTCCCGATATATCTCTGCAAAAGAACAAAGGTCAAAGTCTTGAGTACTGCTGCTCCCTGTTTTGCTATATAGATGCGAGATATGGTTGCTATCCAGTGACCTGAGATGAAGACTGGACTCCTTTGGTACTGTGTCTTTTCAAAGAATCCTTAGGTACCACTGGTTTGACTTTGTGTTGTTCACGGAGTCCCGGATGAGGAACATTACCTGCATTGTATGGCACTATGGCCATGTGGTGCAGTTCCCTGAGGATGATCAGGCGCACAGCATCCTTATTGTTGAGAACCTGAGCAGCTGGATCAGATCAAGGGGACTCCCACGCAACACCAGGCCACGGCAGGTAACCCAGAAAGGGCCGCATGTCTGTCTGGTGGGTTGCCAACCAGCATCCCGAACTGTTTTGTCGTGTGATGGGTGCAGCAATGTGCTGTACCAGTCCATGCTCCCCAACCTGACTCTGACCTGGGTTTTTTTTAGTAATGGTGATTCAATAGGCGACAGACAAAAAACAAAAAAAATCTAAAGTGATTTCAAAGCATTCATACTGTAAGTAACTCTTATGAACACAAAACATCATTAAACATACATATTTGATGGGCTGGCATTCCATTCAGGTTTTAACTTGTGTCTACTGCCAAAGCTATGAGCTGTCTCTCTCTCTCTCTCGCGATCGTCAACCAGGTTGCATAAACTACATAATCAATATATATAGTAGAATATGGTGCAAGATGTAAAAAGAATAGAAGTGCAGAAATGCCGCCCGGCCATTAGGTGGCAATAAAAAGTCTCAACTGTACGTGAGCGCGTGGGCCAGCGTGCCACCTTTCCAGCGAGCCTCGTTTCTATGGTGGCGGCGCTATGGTTACCGCTGTTGAGGCCGCGTTCTTCAAGTAGGCGGGTCTCTGGCCGCTGTAAACGATGGTGACAGGGGTGCAGGTAAGCAGAATGTGTTGCTTAAATTTCCTTTTTAGT
Source organism: Polypterus senegalus (assembly GCF_016835505.1). Classification (NCBI taxonomy): domain Eukaryota; kingdom Metazoa; phylum Chordata; class Cladistia; order Polypteriformes; family Polypteridae; genus Polypterus; species Polypterus senegalus. Next base: position 181,137,894 of record NC_053163.1, read on the forward strand.
GGGATACTCATCTTTTTCAAGAGGACGACGGATTGTCTAGATATTGGTGTTGTGTCGATTTTGTGAACCTCATCATAGTAGCGCTGAATTTATTGGGTGCGTTACGTCACCGGAATGCCTCCAAATGCAGGCGACTCCGCTAGTCGCATTTTGCTAGGTTGATCGGTGTGTTTTGCAAAACGAATACATTTCCTTGTATTTACTGTTTAAGAGAAGTCAGTTTAACATAAGGGAATGTATTTTAAACATGTTTCACCACAAAAACATTTGGTGCTTCTAGGATAAGCCTCTGCGTCCCCGCATCCCTACAATTGGAATGAAGGGGTTTATTCCACGGATGGATTTTCAGCGAAAGAAAACACACTTCTTGCTCAGTCTTATACCCGCTGTTTCATGTTTTACGCAGCTCTTTATTTTCGACTAGTTGTTCATAGAAAGTACAAGTGATGATGCATTTTACTGTGCATTGGTTTCTATAGCAGGGTGAGTGGTTAGTTTTTAATTTTCTATTTTCTTCCTTTCCTTTCGTCTGTTGGTCCATGCACTTATTGAATGAATTCCACCTTGCGCACTGCCGTTGTTTATCTTGCTGTCACTTTTAATCATAATTGTGAGTTTCCGCAATTTGAAATGCAAACTTAGTTTTCTTTTCTAACTACACAACAGCACACACCTGCCCCGTGTCTGTAATACGTACATGATCCTAAACATTCTAGGGAACGATCGTGAAAGTGGGGACAGTCCCCCGACTAAACACGCGTTCAGATTATTAAAAAGGAGGTTGTTGTCAGTCCATCATGTAAAATTATTTTACATCCAAAATTCTTACTATACTGCTCAAAAAAATTAAAGGAACACTTTTTAATCAGAGTATAGCATCAAGTCAATGAAACTTCTGGGATATTGATTTGGTCAGTTAAGTAGCACAGCGGGTTGTTAATCAGTTTCAGCTGCTGTGGTGTTAATGAAATTAACAACAGATGCACTAGAGGGGCAACAATGAGATGACCCCCAAAACAGGAATGGTTTAACAGGTGGAAGCCACTGACATTTTTCCCTCCTCATCTTTTCTGACTGTTTTTTTCACTAGTTTTGCATTTCGCTATGGTCAGTGTAACTACTGGTAGCATGATGCGAAACCTGGACACTACAGAGGTTGCACAGGAAATCCAACTTCTCCAGGATGGCACATCAATGTGTGTCATTGCCAGAAGGTTTGCAGTGTCTCCCAGCACTGTCTCAAGGGCATGGAGGAGATTCCAGGAGACAGGCAGTTAGTCTAGGAGAGCTGGACAGGACCATAGAAGGTCCTTAACCCATCAGCAGGACTGGTATCTGCTCCTTTGGACAAGGACAAACAGCAAAATGACCTCCAGCAGGCCACTGGTGTGAATGTTTCTGACCAAACAATCAGAAACAGACTTCTTGAGGGTGGTCTGAGGGCCCAACGTCCTCTAGTGGGCCCTGTGCTCACAACCCAGCGCAGTGGAGCTTGATCGGCATTTACCAAAGAATACCAGAATTGTCAGGTCGACCAATGGCACCCTGTGTTTTTCACATTTGAGAGCAGATTCACCCTGAGCACATGTGACAGACGTTGAAGGGTCTGCAGAAGCCATGGAGAATGTTATGCTGTCTGTAACATCATTCGGCATGACCAGTTTGGTGGTGGGTCAGTGATGGTCTGGGGAGGCATATCCATGGAGGGATGCACAGACATCTACAAGCTAGAAATGGTGCTCTGACTGCCATAAGGTATCGAGATGAAATCCTTGAACCCATTGTCAGACCCTACACTGGTGCAGTAGGTCCTGGTTTCCTCCTAATGCACAACAATGCCCGGCCTCATGTGGCAAGAGTATGCAGGCAGTACCTGGAGGATGAAGGAATTGAAACAATTGAATGGCCTTCACGATCCCCTGACTTAAACCCAATAGAACATCTGTGGGACATTATGTTTCGGTCCATTAGGCGCCGCCAGGTTGCTCCTCAGACTGTACAACAGCTCAGGGATGCCCTCATACAGATCTGGGAGGAAATGCCACAAGACACCATCCGTCGTCTCATTAGGAGCATGCCCCGACGTTGTCAAGCATGCATACAAGCTTGTGGGGGCCACACAAGATACTGAAAAGCATTTTGAGTAGCAGAAATTAAGTTTTTGAAAAAATGGACTAGCCTGCCACATCTTCATTTCACTCTGATTTTAGGGTGTCTACACAATTGAGCCCTCTGTAGGCAGAAAACTTTTATTTCCATTAAAAGACTTGGCATCCTTTTGTTCCTAAGACATTGCCCTGTCGTTATTTGTATAGATATCCAACTTCATATTGAGATCTGATGTATCTAATGTGTTTCTTTAAAGTGTTCCTTTAATTTTTGTGAGCAGTGTATATTTTCTCCTCGCAGTGACGTGTACAGCGACCCTGTTAATGGGAAGTGCCTGAAAAGGTGAGACGTGGCAGAATTTGTAGCATTTTAATTTTAGACAGATTTGCTAGATTTTGTTAGATTTCTTTATTTACAGGGGAAGCACAAACCAGTGTGTTTATTCGTGCCGGTCCCAAGCCCGGATAAATGGGGAGGGTTACGTCAGGAATGGCATCCAGTGTAAAATTTTGCCAAATCAATATGCGGACAACAATTTTGGATGGTCCGTTGTGGCGACCCCGGACGGGAGCGGCCGAAAGAAGAAGAATTTATTTATGTATTGTATTTCTGTTTTTTTTTTTAATTAAAAGCAAGTAACATTACATACAAAGAAGTCAAAGTTAACAAAAGTGGATTAAATTTAAAAATTTTCTATTTTTTTTCCATTTATCATTCAACCTGCTATATGCAAACTACAGGGTCACGGGGTTCTGCTGGAGCCAATCCCAGCTAACACAGGGCGCAAGGCACACATTGGGGACAATTTAGGATCGCCAGTGCATCTAACCTGCATGTCTTTGGACTGTGGGAGGAAACCGGAGCAAACCTACGCAGACACGGGGAGAACATGCAAACTCCTCACAGGGAGGACTCGGGTCTCCTAATTGTGAGGCAGCAGCGCTACCCACTGCGCCACTGTCAAATTAAAAAATATATATATATATTTTACTGGGTGTAACTTTAAGGCCATTTTAGGGTTTACAAATTTAACAGAAAAGCAAGTCCCTAATTGTCGATTATGTCAGATTATCAGAAAAGACGCATCTTAACAAGACGAAAAAACAAATAAAAGAATTCTTATCTAGTTACATGGATATTAACAGCAAGAATTCACATCATAGCCCTTTAAATCAAAGACTTTGCTCCCTCCATTAAGTGCCTGCTTTGAGTCAAATGTTCAGGAAGCCACTAAAACTGATCAACTGGTTTCATAGATGACCATTATTATTTTTTTTTTGAGCATTAGGCTTTCAGCAAGAAAATATTCCAATATTATACTGAACCCTTAAGTTTAATGTAAAATTATTTTGTATTTGAGGTATGTATTAAATCTTTCTGAAACAAATACAAAAAGGAACCTTTTGCTTTCTAGGTGTTGTCAGCTTTTGGTTTTATAGTACATTTTCCCCCAATTATGTAAGAATATATGATAGTATTGGGTCAATAGAATATGTTCTTTATCACCTTATAAAAAATAACCTTCTGGTCTATTGATAGTGTCCTTCCAATGCTCGTTACAAAAAAAATATCTGTTGATATTATAATTTAAAGTGATATTAAGTTTAATCAGTAGGGGGTGGTAATTCTTGAACCCCTTACTTAGTATCAGTATTTTTAGCACACAATTAAAATATTATAGATATATAGGAACTTTAAGAGTTGGGCATGTTTAGGAGAGACTTAAAAATGATCTAATACATAATTAATAGTATGGGTGTGTTCCTGAAAATAAATGAATTATAGGTAGAGTAAGTGTACCAATGCATTGGCCTTCGGGCCCTCATCCCCTACCCTAATCCTGACTAAATGTACTGGAGGAAATTAGTGTATTTAAAGAAAACAGAACCAAATTTAAAAATAATGACAACAAGTTTACTATTTTAAAGCGGTCCTATAATATACAAAACAAATAAAACTAACTAAAAATGCATGCCTCAAATTTTCCCCCTCCCTACTTCATCTTCTAAGTTTACTGATTCAGTTATGTTTTTTTAACGTTTTAATTTAATGTTCAATGTCATTTTCTTTTAATATGGACACATTATCCTGTATACTAATTGTGTGTGGGTTTCGGGACAAAAAAAAAAAACCAACGTGAAGACTCCCCAGCAGTTTTATTATACAGTATTTGTGAACCCTAACATTTAAGAATAACCCAGTGCAGAGGATGTGGACCCACCTGTGCTTGCTGCCCCACTAGCTTTCATAAGAAGACACTGGCGATGCCATATCTTAGCCGTGTCGCTGGTATATGAGTCCTATTAATCTTTGTTTCGAGAAAATACCTCCAGATAGACAAGGTTTGTAGTGAAGACATCAAGCCGTGCCCTCTTTGCTGAGGCGTTTCACTTGCACATTTCGACGTTGTGTCTCTTCATCAGCGTGTTTGCTGCACGCAGGTCTTTCGTAGTGAGAAGTGAGGTACGGTACATGCATGCGCCATCTAGTGGCTGTTGGTGAGCAGAGTGGACCGCTCCATACTCCATGTCTAATAATAGATTTGTTGCAGCTCACTGTTATTGCATTTACTGTTAATTCAATAAGATTGTTAAATGTATCTTTTCTTAGTAGGGGATATAAACCCACCTGCTGCTGTGTTCTGTCTCTTCACTAGAGCTTATGCCACCAGTAACACCTGCAAGGCAGAGTCCCATTTGGATCGGGGTGCCACTCCACTGCCACTCTTACATATTTCTAATCACCTGAAGCACACAGTGTGTCTGCTTTTGAACTGTGGGAACAAACCTGAGTCAAAATGAAAAAAAAAAAACTCAATTATCTGGCGAGAGTACTATCAAGGATTTGCTGTAAACAAAGAAATCGCTACTCGTTTCAAAGCATCTGACTTAATTATTCAATATAACATTTGTTGGCACATTTGCTCTTATTTAAAATCACGTGTTAGAGCACTGAAGGAAGCAAGTGTGTTCCCAAGTGTTTGAGAGTACGACGGATGTTAAAAGCCCTCACTCTGACATAGGCTAGTTCAGTTTACTGCCTTTATTTTTGCTTTCCATATTTTTGCATGGAGGGCACAGTCGTATCCTCAAGGACAGTCTTGTCCAAAAAAAAAAAGAATCAAATCTCACTGTTGCTATAATCTGGATTCAAGATTCATCACAGAGAATGACATGCAAGATGCCAGTGCTTCAATACATCAAATACAGTGCATCCGGAAAGTATTCACAGCACATCACTTTCTCCACATTTTTTTATGTTACAGCCTTATTCCAAAATGGATTAAATTCATTTTTTTCCTCAGAATTCTACACACAACACCCCATAATGACAACGTGAAAAAGTTTACTTGAGGTTTTTGCAAATTTATTAAAAATAAAAAAAACTGAGAAATCCCATGTACATAAGTATTCACAGCCTTTGCTCAATACTTTGTCGATGCACCTTTGGCAGCAATTACATCCTCAAGTCTTTTTCAATATGATGCCACAAGCTTGGCACACCTATCCTTGGCCAGTTTCGCCCATTCCTCTTTGCAGTACCTCTCAAGCTCCATCAGGTTGGATGGGAAGCGTCGGTGCACAGCCATTTTAAGATCTCTCCAGAGATGTTCAATCAGATTCAAGTCTGGGCTCTGGCTGGGCCACTCAAGGACATTCACAGAGTTGTCCTGAAGCCACTCCTTTGATATCTTGGCTGTGTGCTTAGGGTCGTTGTCCTGCTGAAAGATGAACCGTCACCCCAGTCTGAGGTCAAGAGCGCTCTGGAGCAGGTTTTCATCCAGGATGTCTCTGTACATTGCTGCAGTCATCTTTCCCTTTATCCTGACTAGTCTCCCAGTTCATGCCCCCCACAGCATGATGCTGCCACCACCATGCTTCACTGTAGGGATGGTATTGGCCTGGTGATGAGCGGTGCCTGGTTTCCTCCAAACGTGACGCCTGACATTCACACCAAAGAGTTCAATCTTTGTCTCATCAGACCAGGGAATTTTGTTTCTCATGGTCTGAGAGTCCTTCAGGTGCCTTTTGGCAAACTCCAGGTGGGCTGCCATGTGCCTTTTACTAAGGAGTGGCTTCCGTCTGGCCACTCTACCATACAGGCCTGATTGGTGGATTGCTGCAGAGATGGTTGTCCTTCTGGAAGGTTCTCCTCTCTCCACGGAGGACCTCTGGAGCTCTGACAGAGTGACCATCGGGTTCTTGGTCACCTCCCTGACTAATGCCCTTCTCCTCCGATCACTCAGTTTAGATGGCCGGCCAGCTCTAGGAAGAGTCCTGGTGGTTTTGAACTTCTTCCACTTACGGATGATGGAGGCCACTGTGCTCATTGGGACCTTCAAAGCAGCAGAAATTTTTCTGTAACCTTCCCCAGATTTGTGCCTTGAGACAATCCTGTCTTGGAGGTCTACAGACAATTCCTTTAACTTCATGCTTGGTTTGTGCTCTGACATGAACTGTCAACTGTGGGACCTTATCTAGACAGGTGTGTGCCTTTCCATATCATGTCCAATCAACTGAATTTACCACAGGTGGACTCCAATGAAGCTGCAGAAACATCTCAAGGATGATCAGGGGAAACAGGATGCACCAGAGTTCAATTTTGAGCTTCATGGCAAAGTCTGTGAGTACTTATGTACACGTGCTCTCTCAATTTTTTTATTTTTAATAAATTTGCAAAAACCTCAAGTAATCGTTTTTCACATTGTCATTATGGGATGTTGTGTGTAGAATTCTGAGGAAAAAAATGAATTGAATCCATTTTGGAATAAGGCTGCAACATAACAAAATGTGGAAAAAGTGATGTGTTGTGAATACTTTCCGGATGCACTGTATATAACTCTCTTCATAAACTGGGAGTCAGTAACTATACAGTTAAATAAAATATTAATTATAAATTGGCCTTAAATATTTGACTTTTGCCTTTTGGAAGCAGTTAGCTTTAGGACTTTTATTTCCAAACTTCTTTTGAAAATGCTTAATGATTACACTTTCCACCACTATGGTTTGTTAGCTTCTCCAAGATATCTGTGGGTGTACAGCAGTACTTTTAGCTGCACTTGTGGAAAACGTTTATTGTAAGACATTTGAGGCGACAGGCTGAAAATGCTCTGCACTGTGAAAAATGTTATTTGATAAGTCTCCAGCAGTGTGGAGGGGCTGAAAACTGTAACAAACAAGGTTACAAAAAGTGAATATACTGTACATGGCTGGTGCAAAGACATTACAGCCACCTTCCACATCATGGTGTGATACACAACTACACAACCATTACACGTATGTTTATTATAGATTTTTTTGTCAAATTAATAACGCTATAATTATCAAAGACCATATTTATTTCCATATGCAAGAAACCTGCATCATGGTAGAAGATTTGTTTTCTGGCATGACAACACCAACCAAAAGGCAAAGTAATACTGGAATAGTTTAAAAAGAACAGGATGAGAGTGCACATGTCAGTCCAACTGAGAATTTGTGGCTGGACTTGAACAGTTCTGTGTTCAGCTCACCATCAGTATACAACATGACAGAGGTTGAGCAGCTGTGCAAAGACAAATGGCTAAAAATGTCAGAGTCCAGATGTGCAAAGCTGAGAGAGAGGCCTGTGCACACAGACTCACAGCTGTCATGGCTGCCAAAGGTGCATTTACTCAAATCTTACCTGAAGGAGGTGAATGGCCTGTGTGTTCACTTATTGTGTGATTAATCCATCCATCCATCATCCAACCCGCCATATCCTAACTACAGGGTCACAGGGGTCTGCTGGAGCCAATCCCAGCCAGCACAGGGCGAAAGGCAGTAAAGAAACCCCGGGCAGGGCGCCAGCCCACCGCAGGGCACACACACCAAGCACAATTTAGGATCGCCAATGAACTTAACCTGCATGTCTTTAGACTGTGGGAGGAAATCAATGCAGACACGGGGAGAACATGCAAACTCCATGCAGGTCTCCTAACTGCGAGGCAGCAGCGCTACCCACTGCGCCACCGTGCCGCCCTGTGTGATTTATATTTGGAATTATTTAGACCACTTGGTAGAGATTTGTTCTCACTTCGACATTAAAGAGTCTTTTTGTGTTGTTCAATATCAAAAAAGCAGGCAATTAACATAAATAATAATAGCAACAAAGTCGATAAAGCTTTAAGCCCTTCAAAGACATTGGCCTCCCCATACTCGTTTCTTGAAAAAAGTGTTGCTATAAAGCCAAGGGATATTCCATCCTCACAAGACGTGATTAAATTAACCCAGAAAGTACACCTATACTCTTCATCTGAATTAAAAAAAAAAACTAAACATTTATTTCTTGGTTATTTTGTCATATTACTAAAGGACATTGTCTTTTTTCTTTTCCTATTTTTGTTTTCATATTACCTTTTTGTTGTGTATGTATTATATACATGTATTCATTGATCTAGTTGTTTAATTATTATATCTTAACAATATGGCACTCCTTTGTGGCCATCTTTCTATTGTTGTATATATGTTTATTTTTATTCTATACTAGCTGTGTAAGCCCGTGCTGTGAAAAGCCCAGGCTCCTAGAAACGTTTCAAATCGTCAGGAAAAAAAAAAAAATGAAATACAGAGTCGGCGGTTTCGTTTAGCCAACGTGCTCGGCCCCCTCGTCTATCAGAGGCTAAGTGAGTTTCTCACTCCTCCGAGGTTTTGTTTTGCCGATTTCCTTGCCTCGATTGTCTATTTGCGGTTAAGCGAATTTCTCTCTCGTTTGTCTTTCCTCGATGGTTTCACTTTGGCGATGGAGTTGCTTTCTTTCAGCTTCATGCTGTAGCCTCATCCTTCTTTCTTCTTCCGACTCGTTTACTTGGGGCCGCCTTGCCGGCTCTTTAAGTTTCATGCTGTAGCCTCGGACGGACTGACACACACACTTCCACACGTAGTCGTTTATATATAAGATTTTTGTGTTTCTCTATTTTTGTTTTGCTGCATTTACTATATTCATATTTGTATACTTAAGCGCTGATTTTGATCAACCAGAATCATGTACATTTTACATAATAATAATATTGTTCCCTTGTTGTTTTATAGTTTGGCTTACTACTATAAATATATGAAATTATTATTACTTTTTTTTGTTAAATCCCTTCTTATATTAGATTACTATTAATTAGACTTTATTATGTTTTTGAAGGGGCATATAAGTCTGGGTCTGATTTTTATGATCGATTTTTCGGGTTTCAAGCCCCGATTTATATGCGAGTATATACAGTAATTTTGGAACACTACAGTGATCAAAATTAGAGAACTGTTACAATTGTATTGCAAAAGAAGCCTGCAAATTAAATTCGGCATTGCTTTTTGATGATTACATCTTTCAAAATTTGACAGACTTTTCTTGTGATGGTTTATTTTGGTATCGGTGTTAAAAATTCCAAATTCAATCCACTGAGATTCAGTGTTGGGTAACAACAAAATGTGAAAAGTTCCAAGGGGATGAATACTTTTTTTATAGGCCCTGTAGACAGACCTGTTTTACGAGGATTGTTTTAATCCAATTTCACTTTAAGACAGTTAAACAGTTACTAGCTAGGCCATTTGACACAGCAGGATATTGCAAGTTTCGACTGAATGTTGTGAAATGTTATTCCGTACTAGTGAAGATCATTAGACGTAAACGTCAAGGGTAAAAAATAAATAACTGTTACTGATATTTCAGTTGGCCACATTTTAGTCTGCACATGTTAGTGGAAGGTTGATAAAATTATTCCTTGTTTTCAATACAGTGGTGTGAAAAACTATTTGCCCCCTTCCTGATTTCTTATTCTTTTGCATGTTTGTCACACAAAATGTTTCTGATCATCAAACACATTTAACCATTAGTCAAATATAACACAAGTAAACACAAAATGCAGTTTTTAAATGATGGTTTTTATTATTTAGGGAGAAACAAAATCCAAACCTACATGGCCCTGTGTGAAAAAGTAATTGCCCCCTTGTTCAAAAATCACCTAACTGTGGTGTATCACACCTGAGTTCAATTTCCGTAGCCACCCGCAGGCCTGATTACTGCCACACCTGTTTCAATCAAGAAATCACTTAAACAGGAGCTGCCTGACACCGAGAAGTAGACCAAAAGCACCTCAAAAGCTAAACATCATGCCAAGATCCAAAGAAATTCAGGAACAAATGAGAACAGAAGTAATTGAGATCTATCAGTCTGGTAAAGGTTATAAAGCCATTTCTAAAGCTTTGGGACTCCAGCGAACCACAGTGAGAGCCATTATCTACAAATGGCCAAAACATGGAACAGTGGTGAACCTTCCCAGGAGTGGCCGGCCGACCAAAATTACCCCAAGAGCGCAGAGACGACTCATCCGAGAGGTCACAAAAGACCCCAGGACAACGTCTAAAGAACTGCAGGCCTCACTTGCCTCAATTAAGGTCAGTGTTCACGACTCCACCATAAGAAAGAGACTGGGCAAAACGGCCTGCATGGCAGATTTCCAAGACGCAAACCACTGTTAAGCAAAAAGAACATTAGGGCTCGTCTCAATTTAGCTAAGAAACATCTCAATGATTGCCAAGACTTTGGGGGAAATACCTTGTGGACTGATGAGACAAAAGTTGAACTTTTTGGAAGGCAAATGTCCCGTTACATCTGGCGTAAAAGGAACACAGCATTTCAGAAAAAGAACATCATACCAACAGTAAAATATGGTGGTGGTAGTGTGATGGTCTGGGGTTGTTTTGCTGCTTCAGGACCTGGAAGGCTTGCTGTGAAAGATGGAACCATGAATTCTACTGTCTACCAAAAAATCCTGAAGGAGAATGTCCGGCCATCTGTTTGTCAACTCAAGCTGAAGCGATCTTGGGTGCTGCAACAGGACAATGACCCAAAACACACCAGCAAATCCACCTCTGAATGGCTGAAGAAAAACAAAATGAAGACTTTGGAGTGGCCTAGTCAAAGTCCTGACCTGAATCTAATTGAGATGCTATGGCATGACCTTAAAAAGGAGGTTCATGCTAGAAAACCCTCAAATAAAGCTGAATTACAATAATTCTGCAAAGATGAGTAGGCCAAAATTCCTCCAGAGCGCTGTAAAAGACTCATTGCAAGTTATCGCAAACGCTTGATTGCAGTTATTGCTGCTAAGGGTGGCCCAACCAGTTATTAGGTTCAGGGGGCAATTACTTTTTCACACAGGGCCATGTAGGTTTGGATTTTTTTCTCCCTAAATAATAAAAACCATCATTTAAAAACTGCATTTTGTGTTTACTTGTGTTATATTTGACTAATGGTCAAATGTGTTTGATGATCAGAAACATTTTGTGTGACAAACATGCAAAAGAATAAGAAATCAGGAAGGTGGCAAATAGTTTTTCACATCACTGTATCTGCGTACATACTGGGATTGCAAACTAAACGTCTCAGAATTCACAGTTTGTTTAAAAAACACAGAGATTTCTTTTTTCTTGATGAGGCTGAGGTGTGTACTTACACAATTAATAAATATTTTATTAGAATCTCCCTATATAATAAAGTTGGTAAAGTGTGTGCTCTTCTGTAATGTATCCACTTGGTATGGAAATCATGGTGTCGGGGTTCTAGCCAGGTTTTGGAAGATTAAAGACACAGGCAGGAAAACAATTAGCCAGAAGAACAACTACAACTTTTATTTCTATAGCACATTTTCATACAAATAATGTAGCTCAAAGTGCTTTACATGATGAAGAAACAGAGAAAAAAAAATCCAAAGTAAGAATTAAAATAAGAGAACACTAATTAACATAGAATAAAAGTAAGGTCCGATGGCCAGGGAGGACAGAAAAAACAATAAAAACTCCAGACGGCTGGAGAAAAAATTTAATCTTAAGGGGTTCCAGGCCACGAGACCACTCGGCCCCCTCTAGGCATTCTACCTGACATAAATGATCAGTCCTCATTTCATTCACGGTTCTCATGGAAGAACTTGATGATGACGGTCATATGGACTTCTGGCCTTTAATCCATCAATGTAAGGACATCACGGTGCTTTGATTAGGTGGTGGTGGCGCTGGTCGCCACCACAGAAAACCGGAAATAGAACAGAAGAGAGAGTAGGGGTCAGTATGGATTTTGGAGCCACCACAAATAGTAAAGATAATTAATTGAATATACAGAACATCAGGATTAAACTAAAATGAAGTTATGAGGAGACCATGTTAAAGTAATGTGTTTTCAGCAGTGTTTTTAAAGTGCTCCACTGTATCAGCCTGGCGAATTCCTATTGGCAAGCTATTCCAGATTTTAGGTGCATAACAGCAGAAGGCCGCCTCACCACTTCTTTTAAGTTTAGCTCTTGGAATTCTAAGCAGACACTCGTTTGAAGATCTAAGGTTACGATTTGGGATATAAGGTGTCAGACACTCCGATATATAAGATGGAGCAGATTATTTAAGGCTTTGTAAACCATAAGCAGTATTTTAAAGTCAATTCTGAATGACACAGGTAACCAGTGTAGTGACATCAAAACTGGAGAAATGTGTTCGGATTTTCTTTTCCTAGTTAAGATTCTAGCAGCTGCATTCTGCACTCGTTGCAGTCGATTTATGTCTGTTCTGGGTAGTCCTGAGAGGAGTGCGTTACAGTAATCTAGTCGACTGAAAACAAAAGCTTGAACTAATTTCACAGCATCTTTCAATGATATAAGAGGTCTAACTTTTGCTATGTTTCTTAAGTGAAAAAGTGCTGTCCTAGTGATCTGATTAATATGTGATTTAAAATTCAGGTCACAGTCAACAGTTACCTCTAAATTCTTTACCTCTGTCTTGACTTTTACTCCTAATGCATCAAGTTTATTTCTAATAACCTCATTATATCCATTATTGCCAATCACTAAAATTTCAGTTTTCTCTTTATTTAGCTTGAGAAAATTACTATTCATCCATTCAGAAACACAAGTAAGACATTGTGTTAGTGAAACAACAGAGTCGGGGTCATCAGGTGCTATTGATAAATACAGTTGTGTGTCATCAGCATAGCTGTGGTAGCTCACGTTATGCGCCAAGATAATCTGACCTAACGGAAGCATGTAGATCGAAAAGAGCAGCAGACCCAGGATAGACCCTTGTGGAACACCATATAGGATATCATGTATCTTTGAAGTACAATTACCACAACTAAAAAAGAATTTTCTACCTGCCAGGTAGGATTCAAACCAATTTAAGACACTGCCAGAGAGGCCCACCCATTGACTAAGGCGATTTCTAAGAATATTGTGATCAATGGCATCGAATGTGGCTGTTAGATCTAAGAGGATGAGAACAGATAAACGGCCTCTGTCTGCATTTACCCGCAAGTCATTTACTACTTTAACGAGTGCAGTTTCTGTGCTGTGATTTGTTCTGAAACCGGACTGAAACTTATCAAGAATAGCAGGTTTATTGAGGTGGTCATTTAACTGCATGATGACGGCCTTCTCTAGAATTTTACTTAAGAAAGGCAGGTTAGAGATGGGTCTAAAATGTTCAAAAGCAGAGGAGTCCAGATTATTTTTCTTGAGTAGGGGTTTAACTACAGCAGTCTTAAGACAGTCTGGGAAGACCCCCGTATCTAATGACGAGTTTACTATGTCAAGAATACTATCAATTAGCACGCCCGATACTTCTTTGGAAAAACTTGTTGGTATTGGGTCAAGGATGCAGGTGGAGGGTGTCAGCTGAGAAATTATTTTATATAAATCGGGTAAATCTATCCTGGTGAAAGAATTGAATTTGTTTATAACAGAGTGCTGGGGCTTAAGAGGATCAGTGTTGGGGAGATATACTATATTGTAGCGGGGCCACATAGTTAGTGTTAAATGTCAGTTCTGAGTGCGTCTTGTTTCATTGTCCCGTTTGCTGTTTGTATGTGTAGCAGTTAATGCCGTCCCCGTAAAGGAGGACGGATGATGGAAAGAGACCACAGCCGCAAACCTGGAAAACACCGGTTCTTAATTAATCAATCACAGCCGTCACATAGACTATTTAAATAATTAGGAGTGAGAGAAGAAAGAACGAAGGAGAAGGAAGGAGGAAGAAGACCATTTTGTTTCAACCACGTTTCAACTTGCTTGCTGTTTTTTCACATTGTGCCTTTTCACCAGTTTGCTTTTCATTTTGCCGGACTGTCATTCAACCTCCATCTGCTGAGACCCCGGGGTCGATTCACCATCCACCATACGCCGAGGAGTCACGGTGAGGTTGCTCCAATCGCCGGGAAAATCAAACAACGCATTTACCGCTAGTTCAGTCATCCGTATTCAGGACATTTTTATAATCGGACTCAAGTTCACAATCATTCAGTTTATCAGTCATTTTGTTATTTGTGTTGTGTGTTATATGTTACAGGGGCAAGGAAGGGTTTTTGTTGTATTTATATTTGGTGGTGTCTTGTTGTTGCTGGGGTGGAGGGATATTTATATTAATATCTCTTTTCTGTTTTTGCATGTCTTGTTTCATTTAATACATTTAATCCGTTTTAATTTTACATCCTGCTTTTGTGTACTTACATTTACACCGTCGATTGTGGGGAAAAATTTAATTGGTTAGAAGTACGGCTTAATAGGTAGATTATTTCTCAGTAAATTATCCAGGCCACAGGTCTTGGAGGTGTAGCTGCCGGCTGGGTAAAGGGGTCGGCCGTTACAATATTATTTCTAATATCATTAATTTTTTGTTTGAAAAATACAATAGCCTCACAAGTTTCATCACCATGGAGAGCCAAGGTAACACTGAAGTTTGACCTCATTTCTATGTGTTGCAGGATTCATGCTCTGTGAAAAACAGTCCTTTTATGGTTCCTAGTTGGAATCCCACAAAAACACACACCCTTGAAGCAGGCTGCTAAGAACAAAACACTTGGACATTAATGGAAAAATAGTACGTACTTTGACTTTTAACGCTCATTTAACTTTGGCACATGTGTATACACTTGCAATTAAAATCGGAGAACAATTTAATTTAAAAATTGTTTCTTTCAAATGTTGATGACTGTAACTGCTCAAAAGCATAGTAGCTGTAGGTATGATTTCCGTTCTACTAGAATGTTTAAAAAAATAAATAAATAACCAAGGCAAAAATGTCATTCAACAAAAACCATTTACCGTATACTCTGTGTCATCGTGTATTCTTGTGCACTCATCTTACATGGGTGACTGGCCTTTTTTCGGGACTTGAAGCACTTTATTTCTTTGTGTAATTTCACTATTTAAGAAATTACGTACTTGAAATGGCCAGCTTCTTTTCCAGTGGTTGAGTATTTCATCTCATTAGCCTTCATCTGAACATCCAGACGCTCCAGCATTTCAGTTCCCCTGGCCATGGACCCCCCAGAGATTTATTACTGCTGACCGGAGTTTCTGTTTTCCTCTCCTCTGTTGTCAACTGCCTGTAGTTCAGCAAATAATTAACAGACAAATGTTGCAGAGCTCCATTTATGTTAATCAGTTTCAATGTACTTTGTTTTCTTGTCTGTCTCTATGTGTACTCATTATGGAATTAGTAACTTGTAAAGTTCGTATTTGCATTTTACCTGCAAACTTGTCAGTGAATTCTGTTCCTGTTTTCTTTGAAGAGTGCTATAGAAAAAATAAATTGAATTGAATAGTGCAATATTAAGAATGAAATCTTGTGATACGACTGTCATTGCTGTTTTTTTACATCTGTTTATACAATCCAAGTCTGGTAAAAAGTTAATTTCAGCTCTAGTGATATGGATGGTAAGAATATGTTAAGCCAATGGCTCAGTCATAAAAACTGCATGATATAAATCATACATTTAAATGATACAACAACAACATTTATTTATATAGCACATTTTCATACAAACAGTAGCTCAAAGTGTTTTACATAATAAAGAATAGAAAAATAAAAGACACAATAAGAAAACAAAATAAATCAACATTAATTAACATTGAATAAGAGTAAGGTTCTTTGGCCAGGGGGGACAGAAAAACCAAAAAAAACTCCAGACGGCTGGATAAAAATAAAATCTGTAGGGATTCCAGACCATGAGACCGCCCAGTCCCCTCTGGGCATTCTACCTGACATAAATGAAACCGTCCTCTTTGGATTTAGGGTTCTCACGGAAGGACTTGATGATGATGGTCACGTAGAGTTCTGCCTTTTAATGCGTCCATCATTGTTGGAGCATCATGATGCTTTGAGTAGGTGGAGGTGGCGCAGGCCACCACCACAAAGAAACCGGAAAAAGAAACAGAAGAGAGACTTGGGGTCAGTACGGATTTTAGAGCCACCATGAATAGTTATTATGATGAATTGAACATACAGAGTATCAGGATTAAGTTAAATTGAAGTTATAAAAAGGCCATGTTAAAGTAATGTGTTTTCAGCAGTGTTTTAAAGTGCTCTACTGTATCAGCCTGGCGAATTCCTATTGGCAGGCTATTCCAGATTTTAGGTGCATAGCAGCAGAAGGCCGCCTCACCACTTCTTTTAAGTTTTGTTCTTGGAATTCTAAGGAGACACTCATTTGAGGATCTGAGGTTACGATTTGGAATATAAGGTGTCAGACATTCCGATATATAAGATGGAGCAGATTATTTAAGGCTTTGTAAACCATAAGCAGAATTTTAAAGTCAATCCTGAATGACACAGGTAACCAGTGTAGTGACATTAAAACTGGAGAAACATAGGAAGAGGACTTCCTAGATTGTATACTAGTAAAGGTCTGTCTGTCGTATAATAATCACTTTTTTACATTTTCTTTGTAGGTAAACATGGAGAAAGAGCAGCGAAATACAATTGTGTTTAATGCATCCAAACAAGAGTTGTTTACAGCAAGCAATGGATACAAGTTAATGCAGAAGAGACTGCGATCTAACTGGAAAATTCAAAGGTTACCTTTTATTTCTTGTGGATGTAGCTTCATCCATTTTTCTTTCTATACCCACCAAATACACAGCAGATTTTAAATTGTTTATGTCTGTTTTACACTTGCATTGTGTTAAAGATGAATTGCTGAATTAGAGATTAAAGCAAAACTGGGTTAACGCCCTGTTGGGCACCACCATTCACATTTTAAGGTTTTGTTAATTCGGTGCCCCGCTTTCTGTTTCCCTCCAGTATTACAAAAGTTTGACACTGAATGTTTTCAGGTGTTTTACATCTAAACTTTGGCAGGGCCAGTCCAAAAATTTTATTTATCCATTTTTTAGCTGTTCAGTTGTGGACTTTCTTTTGTGTCTTTTGGATGCTTTTTTTGCTGCATAAGCCAATTTCACAAATGTGTGGCTGAGCAGATGGTCTCTTTAAGGATTTTCCGATACTGAGTAAAATCCATGTTTGTTTCATTTATGCCAGATTGTCCAGGTCTTAAAGCAGCAATGCATTCCAATACCAATGCCATGTTTGACTATTGGTATGATATTCTTACCGTGGGATGCTATGTTTGCTTTACACCAGACATAATAGGACACATTTCATCCACTTTTGTACCCGTCCATTAGACATTCTCCCAAAAGACTAGAGGATTATTCAGATGTTTCTTGGGTAAATGGGAGATGAGATCAGTGGTTTCTACCTTGCCACTCTCGAATAAAGCCCTTTTTGGCTCAGTCTTTTTCTGATTATGGTGTCATGAATACTGGCCTTTGCTGAGGGAGCAGAAGCCTAACGTTTTTAGTGCAACTACTAACTTTTTAAACGATTTTGTGCTGCACATTTAGAGTCATATTGCAATGCTGGCAAGTGGCATCTGGAGGGGTTGGCATTTCAGAACCTGAAGCCCCTTATTTATTGAGTCTAGCCCCTGCTCTTTTTGGCCATCATGTAAACAATCTAGCCCTGATTGTTTGTCCATTATATTTTGCCCCTGATCCAAGCATATTGCATTATATTAACATGTGCAAAACCCCATGCCCTGCTCTTCTTGTGTGATCACTATACTGTATATTATATAGCCGCCTTATGATTTTCATTGGAGTACCACAGTCTTAGAAATGACATTATAACCATTTTCAGACTGATAAATAACCACAGTTTATTATTTTTTTTTTGTAATGTGTTCACCCATTTGATTATGTGTGGCATTATACAGTATTATATAATCAATCAAGCCTGGATGTGTTCAGCCAGTTGACTCTAATTATTCCTTTAATTGGTTTGATTTAACTAGATACAATTACTTTTTCACACAGTGTCAGTTGATGATGTCTAACCTGGTTAATTAGACACATTATTTATTTATTTATTTTTTTTAATTTTAAATTTTATTAAAATCAAAAAACATTACATACATGCAATTTAAATTTAACAAAACTGGTTTGAAACAAATTGACCCCCACCCATGAGAAAGAGAGCTAGGTCAGCAGAGTAGCACTTTAATAATAGTAAAAACTAGGGGGCTTCGCTCGCCAACCCTCCTGCCTGCCCTACGCGCCAGCCACTTTGCGTCTCTGTCGCTCACGTATGTGGATTTCACTTTCACCAAACAACTAATTTTTTAATTCTCACGGATACGCCTCTTCATTGTGTATAAACATTACTTTTCCCTGATGGCAACACGAATTAGACGATCTACAAGTCTTCAACTTAAACTTTAAAGCCAAACAATATCTACATACTTCTGTCATATCCCCTATGTCCATATATTCAATCTCTTTTCGCTGTTCTGTTATTTCACTGAGTAATAATTTCTGTATGTTAGCGCTAATCCGATCTTTACTATCAGTTTTTTGAGACTTTCGATTTTAGCACTTTAATAATCTCTAACCTGCTCTGCATGTGTATTGCGCCAACATTTTTGAACCTCTTTAGGACGTTCTACTTTGTCTTCTACTCTTTGTCTTTTATTTCCGACCCCGCTTGGAGCTGAGAGCGCAGGAACTGTGTCTGACAATAGCATTCACACGAATGAGTGGACCGTTGGTGTTGTTCTAAATCAGTGAAAGGCAACCTTTTTCGAGTTGCGGCACATTAAGTCCAAAAATTTTCTTTCACGGTGCACCTGGGGGACTGCCCATAAATAAAGTCGTGACGACACAATCTATAGACAATCGCCAATAAAAACAGTTAATTTTATAAGTTTGAAAGACATTTTATTAATAAAGGAATCAAAGGATAATTCTTAAATTTCATTAAAGTGAACATTGAGATTGTTTTTCAGCACATATGATGAGATTGATGCGGGGATCAATTTTCAAAAGACTGACGTGCATTTCCTTGTCGATCATTTGAAGTCTCTCGCGTTTCTTAGACTTCACTTCCGTAAGTGTTCCGTTATCTGTTTTTCCAACATAAAATATATTTTTTTAAACATTATCTTTTTAATCAACCAAAAGTTCAAAAACACTAGCAGTTTTAAATATTTTACAAAAGTTTTCGCGGTGCCCCTAGAATATTTGCACAGGTTGCCCGACAATGTTCTAAATGCTTGTGAGGAGGGCAGGACTTGTCAAAATCTCTTTCCATAAAGTCTTGTCTCGCGGGACTTTAAATTATCTCGGAGAAAGTCTTGTCCCAGCATTTCCTTTTATAAAAAAAAAAGACGTAACAACAACAACAACATTTATTTCTATAGCACATTTTCATACAAACAGTAGCTCAAAGTGCTTTACATAATAAAGAATAGAAAAATAAAAGACACAATAAGAAAACAAAATAAATCAACATTAATTAACATTGAATAAGAGTAAGGTTCAATGGCCAGGGGGGACAGAAAAAACAAAAAAACTCCAGACGGCTGGAGAAAAAATAATGTAAATAAATAAATAAAAATCGATAGAATAGAAAAAGAGGGGAAAGATAATCAGACACATTAAATAAAAAAGTATTTTATTCACCAGGTGCCCTTAACTTGCTGTAACATTTTAGCTAAAAACTTGATAACATTCAATGTTATAAAATAGACAAAATACTTTTCACACTGTGTATGTGTATTGACAACACTGTTTGTTTTCTTCTCTTGAAGTTATTGTAAGAAACAAAAGCATTTTTTTATGGTAAGAATTTATATTTAGCCAAATATCATCTTCCTGGGCTGGTGGAAGGACTAGGCATTGAAAAATTTGGCCATAGAAGAAATTTTACTTTCCACACAGTGATGTTTTTATGCTGTTAATGGTGGTCACAGCCTTGTACATGACATTCAAAATACATACTTCAGGTAGCCAAGAAGTAGCAGGACAGTGTGATGGACGAATTAACTTGGAGTGTAATGGACATCCTTTTGCTTTAAATTCTCTGCAAAATGTAGAACCAAGTGTAATAATACAAAAAGCTGAAGCATTTGAACACTTGGATTTTTTTCATTTAAGAGAATTCAGTGGTTTGAGTTGCCATACAGATATCACAAAATAAACTAGACAAATGGGTGTCACTAACATTCACACCTGAATACACCAGAAGAGAACTAAGCCCAGAGCAGGTGAAAACAACATTTGGTGGTAAGTGCCTACAGTTCATTGTGTGTATTTGAGGGACAGGAGCTGTTTGTATTGTCAGTGTTAAATCAAGTCTCTCTGAAGTGGACTCCACCAAAGTGTAAATATGGTCTTCTCACTTATTTGTAAATTTCCTGGGCTACATCAAAGTGAAGCTAAGGCTTGAAGAGTATCCAGTTGCTCCAAAGGAAGCAGTAAACAATGTCATGCATGAATGCCATGTGAAGCTAGGCGTAATTTGTTCCTAAGTGTCACTTCCACCATCTCAGAGCTCACTTCAGTGCTGATGTGAGTATGAATACCCAAGTTCTTTTGCAGCACCTTTATTTTAGCTAAATTTAGAAAAAGAGAGCAAACATAGTAAGCTTGATCATTAATATTTTTAGTATTAGATTAGATTATACTTTATTTAATTTAGTATTCAATTTATCAGGTATAAGCAAGCTGACGGGTAGCACTGCTGACTCGCAGTTAGGAGACCTGGGTTCGCTTCCTGGGTCCTCCCTGCATGGAGTTTGCATGTTCTCCCCATGTCTGCGTGAGGTGCATTGGCAATTCTAAATTGTCTCTAGTGTGTGTGTGTGTGCGCAACCTGCGGTGGGCTGGCACCCTGCCCGGGGTTTGTTTCCTGCCTTGCGCCCTGTGTTGGCTGGCTCCAGCAGACCCCTGTGACCCTGTAGTTAGGATATAGCGGGTTGGATAATGGATGGATGGATAGAAGCAGGCTGACACAGTGCGAGTTGTCTCGTTTTTTTTTCTTTTTTGACTTACGCCTTTATCCAAGGCGACTTACATTTCTTTTATCTTTCCAGTTGGAGTACAGACAGGTGAATTCACTTGCTCATGGTCACTCATTGTCACTAGCAGGTGTGACACACGTGTGTATGAGAGGCAGCTAAAGGGCCTAAATGAGGGCAATTCCACACCAGACCAGGGGGTGGCGAAGTGTACTGATCCTTTCTCTCTTTCCACTGCGGACCAGATACGGAAAACTTCGCCTGGTCCTGATGATGTCACTTCCGGTTCCGGCCCCATTGATGTCACTTCCTCTACTCTCCCTTAAAACCACCATCTTTGCCTTATCCAGGCAGTTCTGTTTTGGACTCCAACCTGTACACAACTGTCACAATTTTCTGCAGTTTTGCAGCCCGGAACAATATACGGGCGGCTGCCCCAAACCTTTTTGTTGGCTCTTTGTCTTGTGTTTG
Organism: Polypterus senegalus; assembly: GCF_016835505.1. Taxonomy (NCBI): domain Eukaryota; kingdom Metazoa; phylum Chordata; class Cladistia; order Polypteriformes; family Polypteridae; genus Polypterus; species Polypterus senegalus. Next base: position 181,159,596 of record NC_053163.1, read on the forward strand.
ACACAGGATTTGAACATGCAACCTCAAGGTTCTGAAGTCCAAAGCCTTAACCACTACACTATACTGCCTCGTCTTAGAGAATATATAAACAAAATGTGATTTATTGTCCCATTATTTTTCTGATCCAAGAACACTGATTTCTTATATGTCTACGGACGTGTGTGTATACAGTATGTTATATTCTGTAAATATAAAGTACATAATGTGATAAAGTTTTTGATATCTTTTGCAGTTTCCTGGATTTGTGCATGAATGATTCCTAAAATGTGATTTTCATGCCATATTGATAAGTAAAAGCTGTTTTAAGACCACAATTGTGTATTTGTATTTCTTTATTGACCATATTGGTTATATATTTAAGATCAAAGATGGATAAAGTATAGGCGTCTCTAGGAAAAAGCAAATAGTGTTGTTCAAATCAATAACATAACATTGAAGTATGAGAAACCATGCCCTTTAAAAAAACACAAGTATAATTTCAGCACTTAATAATAACTACAAATGTAATTACTTTAAAAATATAAATTCAATGTTTTGGACTTAATTACAGGTTATGTTTTTGTTTAGGAATCAAACACTTCCTTTTTTTTTGTGAATTTTCAGTTTAACAGCTCACATGTTCTTCTTTTTCATTCTAGTTTTAAAGAAGAGATTTCAGATGAAAAACTAAATGGAGTAAAACTTTGGATCACAGCAGGGCCCAGAGAGAAATTCACAGCTGCTGAGGTAAAAAGCTCAGAAGGAATGTTTTAGAAATACGTTGATATGTGGGTTCATTACTTACAAAGGGACCTAAGAGAAGATTACCATTCAATTTAAAATGTTCATATAAGTGTAGTGAAATGTGCTTCTGCCATTACCGGTATTCTCTGTTTTGTGAAGTTTTGACGCTGATTGTGTTCAAGTCTTTAATTAAAATCAGATTTTGAATATAAGGCACCTGAGTGCACAAATACATTTTTTTTTTTATTTCTTGCTATTAAAAACCTACCTGACACTGTATTATAAAAAATTTGCTTGTAGTTAATTCAGGCTCAATTAAAGGGATAATTAGATTTAGGTGATTTAACTCAGTATATAATATACAGTAATCCCTCGCTACATCGTGCTTCGACTTTCGCGGCTTTTAAATGTAAGCATATCTAAATATATATCACAGATTTTTCCCTGGTTCGCGGATTTCTGGACAATGGGTCTTTAATTTATGGTACATGCTTCCTCAGTTTGTTTGCCCAGTTGATTTCATACAAGGGACACTATTGGCGGATGGCTTAGAAGCTACCCAATCAGAGCATGTATTACATCTATATATATATATATATAATTCACTAAGGCAAGACAACCATGGAAAGCACGGCCGAAGGGCCGTGGATTCACTGAGCCCCGACAAGTAAGACACCTATGGCGCACGCAGGAAGGAGCCACGCCCACCAACTCCTGGCACCTCCGAGCCACGTTGACTGTTCATAGAGGCATGTTTCTCGCGGAGGCGAGTCGCCATATGTAGCGTGTAAAACGGTTTGTGAGGGGTATCCCATGGTATCCTTAAAACAATCCTTTACAACTGAGGTTAAAACGCAATGAAGTAAGCAGTCTTTAAAAAACGAGTTTTCGGTTACGACGCTCGACCATGTGCACCATAGCAAACTGTTTTACACGCTACATACAGCAATTCGCATCCGTGACAAACGTGCGTCTTCTTAGATGCTCCTGCAGGAACACGGAAAGTCTACGTAAGTCACACGTGCATCTGGACTGTGCAAAGACGACAATGACTCAAGTGACGAGTTGGAGGTAGGCACATGAGGAATGGCGGTCCGCCAGTTTTCAGTCACGGACAATTGTGTGTTGGTTCGTTCTGTGCATTTTTACAATGTTGCTTTTCTTGCTGATTTATTACATTACCGATTTTTCAAATGTTAATTTTCTCCCTGTGCTTAAAAATCATTAAAAAACCGGCCTGATTATGCGGTGTATGGTACGCCACGGGTTGGCTAGTATTAACTAAAACTCCTCAATGATATAAGATATGCTTCCTGCGCGGAGCTTGATTGTTTGCTTTTCTCGTTCTCTCTCACTCTCTCTGACATTCTCTGCGGCTGAAGGAGGGGGTGTGAGCAGAGGGGCTGTGTGCTTAGAAGATACGGACGCACCTCTAAGAAATGCCGCTTTATCGCGGTGCTTCGGCATACTTAAAAGCCCAAAAGCACGTATTGATTTTTTGATTGTTTGCTTCTCTCTCTCTCTCTCTCTCTGACATTCTCTGCTCCTGACATGCATTCTTTGAAGAGGAAGATATGTTTGCATTCTTTTAATTGTGAGAAAGAACTGTCATCTCTGTCTTGTCATGGAGCACAGTTTAAACTTTTGACTAAAGGGTGTTATTTCATGTCTAGAGAGCTCTAATAATGTTAACAGTGTGGGAGAGTTTATAAGGGCTTAAAATATATAAAAATAACCATATAAACATATATGGTTTCTACCTTGCGGATTTTCATCTATCATGGGGGGTTCTGGAACGCAACCCCCGCGATCGAGGAGGGATTACTGTATGTTCAATGTAAGTCTCATTTATTTTACCAACAAGTTGTTGATACAATGATTCAATAAGCACATAATGCCACACTCCAAATAAATTTCTGAATAAATTAGAAAAAACATGATGCCTATTATTCTGTAAAGGTCTATAAAGCCTTTAAAACTACAGTGAAAGCTATAATGTCCAAATGCCTAACATGTCAAATTTACTCCAGGAGTGCAGCATAAAAATATTCAGGAAGTCACTTATTAAATGGGTAACTTCCAAACCTTTTGGCAAAATGTTTTACAGTCAAATAAGACAAACGTAGAATATTTTTGACATGAGTTCAGTTATGTGTGATGTAAAGATATTCCACTATAAGAACATCATACCAGCAGTCAGTTATGATGGAGGATGGTGTGATGGTGTGGGTGCTTTGCTGACTGCAGACCTCTGTGACTTGCCATAATTGAAGGAACCATGAATTCTTGCCTACATCAGAAAATTCTTAATAAGAATGTTTGTTCTTCTGTGTATGAGCTAAAACTAAATTGTAATTGTGCCATGCAGCAAGACAATATTAAGAAGCAAAATTAAAATTGAGTACTGGTATAGTCAAAGTCCAGTCCTAACCCCATTAGAGATATTGTGGAAGGACCTGACATAAGCACTTCATGTTCAAATATCTACCGGTGTTTATAATTTAAAGCATTCTTACAATGGAAAGCAAGTTGTATCTCCTTCACAGTAATGTAAAAGATTGATACTGAATCAGAGGAACCATTTTGTTGCAGTTATTGGTGCTAAAGGTGACACAACTAATTTGTAAGTGTGAGGAAGTAGTTACTTTTTCATATTGTGTCAGTTGGTGTTGGATAACATTGTTCCCTCAATAAGTTAAAGGTTCAAGGTTGGAAGACATTATGTGTCACAAATTTGAAATAATAGAGGAAATTTGGACGGGGCAAATACAGGGTGTGGCAGAAATAACTCCCACATTTCAAAGGGAGAGTGAAAAAAAATGCTACGAGGTATCACCAAAAATGTTTTATTTCCCAAATATAGATATAAAAAAGTTTTTTTACTTTAAGTTTTAAAAATTATATCATCCAAATGATGGCCTTGACGGCTGATACACAGCAAGTCGGGCGAAATTCCTTCAATTTCTTCTTGAATAGCTCCTTTAGTTGGTCCAAGGACCGAGGACAATGTTTGAAAACCTCCTGTTGTCCTTACTCTTTGAACCCACAGCAAAATCGTTTTCGTGTCTGGACCACTTTCATCAGCATGTAAACCGAACCGCATGCGAAACACCCTCTGCGTCGCAGCTACAGATTCGCCATTTTTGAAAAAAGCCTCCACTACAAAGCCTCGATGCTCACCCGACCACGGCATGGTGACGACTGAAAACTTTATTATGTACCGTACCTAACGGAACGGGCCGCACCCCTCTACCTGCTTTGGGGACCCCACAGTGATTTTTGGAAATGTGGGAGTTATTTCTGCTGCACCCTGTACTTTTTCATAGCATTGTATATACTCTGATTTAAAAAATTTAAATTAAAATAATATAATGTGAAGTTTGAAATTTTCTGATAATTGTTTGTTTTTTGGATATGTGAAAGAAAATGCTTAATTTTTACAAAGTGAATTTGAAAACTTTGATCCGCTCCACAACTTTAAGGGCGGAATGGTGGATCTGATGCTAAGGATCTGCGCTGGTATCCCGAAGGTTGCCGGTTCAAATCCCCGTCACTGTCAAAAGAGATCCAACTCTGCTGGGCCCTTGAGCAAGGCCCTTAACCTTCAATTGCTCCAGGGGTGCTGTACAATGGCTGACCCTGCGCTCTGACCCCAAGGGGTATGCGAAAACTAACAAATTCCTAATACAAGAAATTGTATAAGGCGAAATAAAGAACAAAATAAAAACTTCACTTGTAACTTTCTTCTTTTATTTTATAACAAAATGAATTCTTTCACTTACATTTAACAATTGTAAACTAACAGATGTCAAAATGTTTCAATAAGAAAAGCAACTTAAAGTAAAAATTTAATCTAAGGTGTCAGCTTAAACACTTCAGTCCTGTATCAGGAAACTTCAACATCTGCACATTTTTAGTTCTTCGGTGGCTAATTTTATATCATAAGACATTTATAGTAGTTAAGCCACTCTTGCTGGATGTAGTAAATACATACTGAAATGGATGATTGGATGCTTTGGAAGAAAGAGTAATATTTGTAAAAATGAAGTACCAGGATGGAGTAGTGGGAATGGGAGGTCACACTACTAAATTGAGTTTAGTAGGCTGCCTTACAGGCAACAGCATAGAATGGGGTGACTGGTTGTGTATTACAGGAGACGGAATGAGAGACAAACAACTCATAGTGGGAAGAAAGGAGAGACTTCAGTTGGAGGTAATAGAAATAAGAGATATGAAACCAGTATTTAAGGAGGGAGAAGGCTGCATAAACTGATAGTAAGGGTCATGTGTAAAGATTAGAGTCTCAGAGTGGCATTTTGGAGAGCTACCAAGGTGTCTTTCAACCTGATGCCATGTCCCTAGAGAATAGGAAGAGAGAGGAACAAAGCTAAGGAGAAAAGACTTTCGAACACCAGAAGGGAAGAACATAAAGTGAGTTGGGAAAGGTTGGCCATGATAGTGGGTTAGGAGGAGGATCAATTCAATTCCAGATCAGAACATGGGACCAGTGTTCTAATTCTAAATCTGGTAAAGTCAGTCAAAATATCAAGAGCTCGTTTAGGTTTTCTACAGTTTTAATATGTGGTGACTTCATCCATGTGACTTTGGAGGTAAGACTGACATACTTCCATACTTACTTCTATTGACTTAAGCAAATTTCCACTCAAGGAAATAACAAGCTGGACCTGCTCTCTTCAATTATTAAAGATGGCTTTAAGTGTACACTTCTGGCACCTTTTGGCAGATCTGACCACAACCTGAGTCATCTTATTCCTAGCAAAAAACCTTTTATTAGACAGCAACCTGTTACCACCAGGATAGTCAGGAAGTGGAGTGTGGAGGCTGAAATACTGTAGCTTTGAATGACTGCTTTCAAATGACAGACAAGGAAATGATGTGCAGGTCACATGGGGATGATATTGAGAGACTCGGTTACTGCATCACGGACTGTAATAACTTTTATGTCAAAATTGTAGTACATTCAAAGACTATGTTTTGCTTTCCAAACAACAAGCCCTGGATTACTAAGGAGCAAAAAAGTTTCCTGAGAAAAATAGAGCATTCAAATCCAGTGACAGAGAGGCTCTGAAGGAGGCATAGCAAGAGCCAAAGAAAAAACTAAATGAAGGAATAGAATCTTACAAAGCTAAAGTGGAAAACAAACTCACTCAGAAAAATATGAAAGATGTCCGGATTAGACAAGGTGTAATTACTGGACTCGAGCATCCAGGGCTAAGGTGCTAGAAGTTAATGCCCTAAACCAGTTTCTTTATAGATTTTCCCACTCCTACCATCTTCTTCCAATAACCAAACTATGCAGGTTGATGAACATATGGTGTCCTTAATAATGGAGTATCTGTCTAACAGACCACAGTTTGTGAGGTTCAGGGGCTCTGTCTCTGATACGGACATTGACAACACTGGCAAACCACAACGAACAGTCCTGTCTTCGTTTCTCTTTATTGTGTATATCCCCGACTATAAATTTAACTCCAGGTCTTGTCAGTTGCAGAAACTTTGAGATTATTCTGCACTTCAGGGGTGCATCGATAAAGAGAATGAGAGAAAAGATAGGAGTCAACTGGAGAATTAGTGCGGAAAGAATTGTGTGCAACTAATCATCAGCAAAACCAAGGACCTGTTTATTCACATTTACTACACCAAAGCACCTCTACGCCCAGTCACTATTCAAGGAGTGGATGTAAAGGTGGTGCATTCTGGGGTCCGCATCTTTAATGGGCTGGACTCCTAACAGTGGAACTATATACAGTAAAAAAGGGAAAAGCAGGCTGTTTTTCGTTGTAGACTCCGTTCCTTTAATGTGGGTAATCACATCCTTCACACTCGTATTCTATAACTTTGTAATGGTCAGTGGAATTTTGTGTGCTGTGGTGTTCTGGGTCAGTAACCTCACTTCAGGATAGGACCACAAATCAACAAACTAATCAAAAGGGCAGGCTCAGTTATGGCACACACTGTGGACCCCCTGGAGGTCATAGTAAAGGAATGAATTAAAACAAAATTGAGTGTCGTCATGAACAATGTGACACATCCTCTCTCTGACACACTAATACTGAAGACTTTCAGCCAACAAATTATTCAGCAAAAGTGCGTCAAGAAACACTATGGGGGCCCTTTATACCAACAGTAATACACCAGTATAATGCCTCACAGTCACTGGGACTCCCAAGTCTGAAGTTTTCTCTCTTTCTAACTTTTTTTCTGTTTGTTTAGACCATGGTGTGCATATTTTATTTATTTATGAGCTTCTGTAAAAACTCAGATTTCCTCCATAGGGTAAATAAATGATCTATCTATCTATCTATCTATCTATCTATCTATCTATCTATCTATCTATCTATCTATCTATCTATCTATCTATCTATCTATCCTGCCTACTATACTAAAATTAATATCTATCTATCTATCTACCTATCTATCTATCTATCTATCTATCTATCTATCTATCTATCTATCTATCTATCTATCCTGCCTACTATACTAAAACTAATATTTATCTATCGTATCTATCTATCTATCCTGCCTACTATACTAAAACTAATATCTATCTATCTAATACAAAGTATAACACAAATAAGATTTTCTGTCTGGGTTGTAATTGTAGTCTCATACCTGACCTTGGCAATAATAAAAATGTCAATTAAATGTTAATTTGTTTAATATAAAAAGTGTAAGTTTGCCATCAGTGTTTTTATTTGCTTCTAAATATTCTATTGTGTTGGGGTCTTTTCTATGCAGTTTGGAGTATTAAAAAGGTACTTGGACAATGGTGGTGGCATCATGGTATTACTGGGTGAAGGTGGTGAGCTGAAATATGATACCAATATCAACTTCTTGCTAGAAGAGTTTGGAATTATGGTCAACAATGGTGAGCCTATTTTATTTTATGCATTTATCATACACAACTGCTAGTTAAAAAATGTTCAATACTCCATTGATGAGTTATGTAGTAGGTTTCAAGTCAATGCTACACACTGAAAATATACAATATACCATAGGTATGCTGTATGCTTCAAATTTACTAATTAACCTGCATGTTTCAGGACTACTTAATGTGCACAAATATGAATATCAATATTAAAATGTATGATTTTGGGACTTTAACATTGATAAAGTTGCAAAATGTATACAGTGCCTTCAGAAAATATTCCGTGCCGTTCATTTTTTTCACAATTATATTGAAGCCTGTGCTTAAAATTATCTGCTTCGATTTTTCTCCCCTCATCAAGTAATGTTCAATACCCCAAAATGACAAAGAAAAAATAGAATTTTAGACATTTTTGCAAATGCATTACAAATGTGTTATAAATAAAAAAAACTGAATTATCACATTGAAGCACATACTGTATTGTTAAAGCCCCTTTGGCAGCGATTATAGCCAAGCTTCACACACCTGGATTTGGGGATTTCCTGCAGTTCTTCACTGCAGGTCCTCTCAAGCTCTCTCAGGTTGGATGGAGATCGTCAATGGGCAGCTATTTTCAGTTCTCTTGAGATGCTCAATTGGGTTCAAGTCCAAGTTCTGGTTGGACAGCTCAAGGACATTTAGAGAGTTGTCCCTAGGCCTCTACTGTGTTGTCTTTGCTTTGTTTTTAGGCTCATTGTCCTGTTGGAAGTGAACCTTCGGCCCAGTCTAACGTTAAGGATTATCTCTATACTGCTCGGTTTAGCTTTCCCTCAACCTTGACTAGCCATCAAGTCCCTGCCGCTGTAAAAGCAATCCTATAGCATGATTCTGTCAACACCATACTTTACTACTGGAATGGTATTGCACAGGTGATCTGAAGACATGACACCTAGAATTGATGCTAAACTCTAAGAAGCGTCATGGTTGTTCCATACTGCTTCCATTTAAGAATTATGGAGGCCACTTTGCTCTTGGCAATGTGCAATGCTATAGAAGTCTTTTTGTAGCCTTCTCCTGACCTGTGCCCAGACACATTCCACATTTTAAGCTTTGCAGGTACTTACTTCAACCTCATGGCTTGGTTTTTGCTCTGATACACATTGTCAGCTGTTGGACCTTCTATAGACAGGTTATTATTATATAATAATTTGCCTTTCCTACTCATGTCCAATCAATTCAGTTGACCACAGGTGGAGTTTAAACAAAGTGTAGAAGCAATGATAATCAATAGATTGTGATGCTTCTGTGTTAAACTCCAAGTGTCACAGCAAAAGGTCAAAATGCTTGTGTTAAAGTGATATTTCAGTTTTTATTTTTAACAAATTTGGAACATTTTATAAAATCTTGTTTCTGCTTCTTCTTTCCACAGGTATTGAGTGTTGCTTTAGGAGGAAAAAAAAATAATTTTAATGATTTTAGCGCAAGGCTGCAACAACAAAATAGGATAAGAAGTGAAGGGTCTGAATGCTTTCTGAATGCACTGTATAAAAACATCTTGGTGTTTAACCTGCCCGTGCTGTACCTGGTCATGATATTATTATGCTTTTCTACAATTTCTACACAGTGATCTATGTCAAGAAATAAAACTGCATGGTGAATATGTTTAGAATGTGGTGTTATCCAAAACATTCATGTGCAGAGTAACATCTTGTATTACAAATCAAGCCCTATGCTGTGACTAATTCATAATTTAACTTGTTCAGCAATTATCAAACATATAAACCTTATGTATCTCCTACTGCTTCTAATTTTATTTTTTAGATGCGGTTATAAGGAATGTTTATTACAAATATTTTCACCCTAAAGAAGCTCTTGTTTCTAATGGTGTTTTGAACAGGTAAAGTTCCTATTCAAGAGACACAAACTTTTATTTTTAAAAACTTGATGATTTTAAGGATAACCATATTATAGTAAGTGTATTCTTATTTTCTAGGGAAATAAGTAGGGCAGCAGGCAAAGCTGTAACAGGAATCATTGATGATGACAACACTAGAAATGACTCTCAGTAAGTGCAACATATCAGATTGTTAGAAATACAGTATATAGTCCTCACATTTTAGTATAATAACTTCCAGTAGTTTATACCTTAATGTTATACACATAAAGTACAATTTGTTTGAAATATCAGATTTTATTTTTGGAAATGCAGTTTATCTGATCAATGATGACAACACATGTAAAATGTATTTATATTTGAATACATTTGATGTTTTTATCTAAATGTGGCATTTTATCAGTTTATTTTTATTACTAGCTTCCTGATTGTTTCTGTACTAACTGTACTGAGCACAGTACGTCTTGCTTGCGTCAGACCTACTCCTTCTTCACTGTTTTATGTGCTAAATATTTTTAACGATAAACCATGTGTATCTAAACTTGTTTACAGAGCACTGACATTCGTTTATCCATATGGAGCGACTCTCAATGTGATGAAGCCAGCTGTGGCTGTGCTCTCAACGGGGTCTGTCTGCTTTCCACTCAACAGACCTGTTCTGGCCTTTTATGAGGCAAAGGTAAATTTGATTTTAGTTTGTTGTTTCATTTTCGCATTGAGGTATGTAATTGAGCATTAGCACCTACAGCATACTATTCAATATATTTTGATATTATTGAGGTTCTCCTTGCATGTGAGTTTTTTCCTGTTTTATGTGAAACACCAAAAAAATGAAATTTGCATCCATAGAGCAGCGGTTCCCAAACTGTGGTACGCGGAGCCTTTTCAGGTGGTACGCATCGCGGTCCCTGAAATTTAATTTATCTGTGCAAAACTCTTTATGACAAGCCTGTTGTGAGCAAAAACCAATGAAACTGTTTAAATACAATAATCCGTGGATTCCCAAATTTAGTGTGGTGTGAAATTTTGTCATCTGAATAAATAAAACCTATTATTCAAATCAGTATTTAGTTCATTTAACAGTACCATAATTCCGTTTCGCGGAAGTCAACTTCTACTTCTTCACTGTTTGAGCTTTTGGTCACTAGATGAAAGCACAACGCCGACACTATTTAGTCTTCGGTAACTCTGCCTCACAGAAACCGCTCGCGTTTGTTGTTATACGTGCACTGCCGCTGTATCGCATTGTAGTCACTAGATCTAAGCACAAAGCCGATACCATTTCGTCTTCGATAACCGTGTCACATACAGGCCGAAGGCAGGATTTAGTTTCGGGGCGAAATTTATCAATTTATGAACATGCACAATTTTTTTCATTAATTTTATGCATAATTTCTTCCAATTCTTTAACTTTTATTCAGATTTCGGGGCGGTTTTGACCCAAACTCCCAAACCCCCTACAGCTCTCCCTCCTTTTCAACAAGGTGCTGTTGGTACGCAATGCAACTCACTTAACCTCAGGTGGTACTTGACATCCAAAAGTTTGGAGCCCCTGCCATAGAGGACCATTACTAAATTAAATAAATAATCTGGTTAGCATTCTTTAAAGCATGACTAAGATTCTGGCAAACTTTTATAACCTGGAAAGGGAGAATATTTCAGAAAACAACAAAATAAATAATATCACATCTTGTTTACAGTAAAATACAATATAGTTTTAGTTCTTTGTCAGTCCTTTTAAACAGCAAAAAGCAGTATAAAGTGTGTATGATTTTCTTTTGAAACTCTGCAACATAAATATAATACATCTTGCTAATCTTTAGCTATTTTAGGTGAGACTTGTATAAAATGTTTGCCGTCTTCTTATTTCTGTTGTTAATACTTCAACGGGAAATTGTAAAATACTTTGAAAACTATAGTATCTCAATGAACTTAAATAAGTCATATTGTAGTCTGTAATTTTAAAGGTTAAACGTGTTAAATGTTTATGTTATTCACTGAGTACTGAAACTCTAGTTTGTCAATAGAATTAATAAAATCTTTATGGTAAACAACATGTTTATTTATTCTTTTCATTGATACTAGGGGGCCCTGCTCACTTCGTGTCTCTGCCGTTCGCATACCAAACACATACCTTTCACCAAACAACAAATCCTTTTAATTCTCGTGGAAAGGCCTCTTCATTGGGAAGAAACGCTACTTTTCCCTGATTGCAACACGAATTAGACAATCTAAAAGTCTCCAACTTAAAGTTTAAAGCCGAATAATATATTCAATCTCTTTTCGCTGTTACGTTATTTCACCGAGTAATAATTTCCATTTGTTTGCGCTAATGCGATCTTTACTATCATTTTTTTGAGACTTTTGAATTTTAGTACTTTGATTATCTCTAACCTGCTCTGCTTGTGTATCATGCCAACGTTTTTGAATTCTTTACGACGTTTGACTTGTCATCTACTCTTTGTCTTTTATTTCCGGCCCTGGGCGTGGCTAAATCTCTTGGCACAAAGTCTCGTCTTGTGGGACATGAAAGTATCTCTCTGAAAAAGTCACGTCTCGTCCCAGGATTTTTTTTTTATTATGTTAGAGAGATGTGCTTAGTACCTCTTACTTATTTTTACAACAAAGGAGTTTAAATGAAGCATTTCAATGACCACAAAGAAAACAACTTACAGAGTGACATGGGGTCACCAAATACTAAAGAGGCACAGCCAAAGTCACCTTCAAAGATGGGAACTAGTCTTAAGAATCCAGATGATACTTTCACAGTGGATGATGCGGGCCTGTTTAACGTTGGTGGTAGTTAAAAAGTGGAGGAGGCGAGCAAGACATCTTGAAATGACAAGAGTCTGAAAGCAGGCTTTATAAGAATGTGAATGTGAGAGGAAAACAACAACTTGTTCAGTAGCACATTTTTCATACACAGAATTTAGCTCAACGTGCTTTACAAAATGTCAAACAAATAGTTAGAAGAAAAGAAAAACAATTTAAACGGGGAAAGAATAATAACAAATAAGTAATCAAGAATAAATCTATATGGGCTTACATAATAGATATATCATTTGTAGAAAAGCAGAGCCCTTATATATAACATTGTATTGTAAGCCTCTAAAGATGAGTACGATGATAAAGTGAAATGGCTGGGCAGACAGTAAAAACAACGAAACAAAACCTGCAGAGATGGCACATGACTTATATTATTTACTTTGTTGTAGTAGTAATAGTAGTAATAATTGCTGTTGTAGCAGTATAGGTAGGTATGCATATAGCGCATTGCAGAATTCATACTTGTATGTCTTATCTTCCGTATGCAATAATTTGCCACTGTCCAGTACCGTGCTAAACAAAAACATATTAAATACATACTGTAGCTCCATGTTATTTAATAGAAAACTACTAGGTTTACCTGATTTACTCCCAGCTTTTCAGTATCTTATGACGTGTTTTGTCAAAATACAAAAACTTCAACACTTCTCAGTCTGTATTTGCTTATATTTTTCTTATAGAAGTTGAATACAGTAGAAGACTCTCTACTTGTGAACAGGCCATTCAGCCCAACAAAGCTCGCCAGTCCCATCCACTTATTTCTTCCAAAAAAACATCGAGTTTTGAAAGTCCCTAAAGTCTTACTGTCTACCACACTACTTGGCCGCTTATTCCAAGTGTTTATCGTTGTTTGTGTAAAGAAAAACTTCCTAATGTTTGTGCGAAATTTACCCTTAATAAGTTTCCAACTGTGTCCCCGTGTTCTTGATGAACTCATTTTAAAATAACAGTCGCGATCCACTGGACTAATTCCCTTTTTAATTTTAAACCGCTCAATCATGTCTCCTCTTAATCTTCTTTTTCTTAAACTGTAAAGGCTCAGCTCTTTTAATATTTCCTCCTAACTCATCCCCTGTAGCCCTGAATCAGCCTCGTCGTTCTTCTCTGGACCTTTTCTAGCGCTGTTATGTCCTTTTTGTAGCCTGGAGACCAAAACTGCACACAGTACTCCAGATGAGGCCTCACCAGTGTGTTATAAAGGTTGAGCAGAGCCTCCTGTGACTTGTACTCCACACATCAAGGCGCTATATAACCTGACATTCTGTTAGCCATCTTAATGGCTTCTGAACACTGTCTGGAAGTCGATAGCTTAGAGTCCACTATGACTCCTAAATCCTGTACTCTTGATTTTTCCGACCGCCCATTGTGTATTCAAACCTAATATTTTTACTTCCTATGTGTAATACTTTACATTTACTGACATTAAATTTTATTTGCCACAAATCTGCCCAAGCCTGTCTGCTATCCAAGTCCTTCTGTAATGATTTAACGGATTCCAAATTATCTGCTAATCCACCTATCTTGGTATCATCTGCAAACTTAACCAGCTTGTTATTACATTCTTGCAATGTTTTGAAATCCATTATAATATATTAAGGCATATTTGTATTTAGCATGATAAGTATAAGACATAACAATTTAGAATATAGACTACAAAGCTTCACGTTGGAAAGTGCTGTAGTACCTTACATTCTGTTTTGTTGAAGAGATCATACACAGGCGCACACATACAAAATAAATAAAATTTAATCCCAATTCCATAATTACATATTGGTTATTATGATTCCAAGGTACAGAAAAATTCCAGGCACATGCAAGCTGCAGACTGAGTTAGTGAAGCGTAGCTTTGTGTTTCAAAGTCAGCGATTTTAAGTATCAAACCATAATGTCTAAGAAACAAATACAGATACATATTGCATTGTTTAATATATATATATATTTTTTTTTTGCTTCCTTGGGTACAAAAGCAAGGAGGAAAGCTAGCAGTTCTGGGATCCTGTTACATGTTCAGTGACCAGTACCTGGATAAAGAGGAAAACAGTAAAATAATGGTAAAAAGAACTTACTTGGCAGTATAAACCTGAGTGTGGGGAATGGTAGTTAAAAGAATCTGGAATTACTGATTTTAGATTTATTTGGTAATTTTAATAGATTAAACATTATTTGACAGCTGCAGACAGTGACAAATGATAGTAGGGTAACAGATAAATAATTACAGCAGTTTATTAGCAAGTGAATCCAAAACAACATTAGGAAAAAATTCAGAATGTGAACATTGAGCAAGTTTCAATTATTAGTCCAAATATAACATAACTGCTTTTAATAGATTAATCATAATTTGTTAAAATTGGCAGCAAAAATGACTACCATGTTTATAAATGAACTTAATACATTTGTGTAACTGAGGCAGTCAGATTTTATAGACTGGCTACATTCAACTTCTGGTGGTTTTTCTTATGCTTTCCACTTTACCAGACATTTCATAGTCCATAGTGGGTATGAATTGTTTTATCGCTATATAAATGCAAAGAATTATTATTATTATACTTGAATAATTTTTTTTTTTTTTCTACATAGGATGTTGTTTTCCAGTGGCTGACTTCAAATGAGATTCATCTCAACCAAATTGATGGTGAAAATCCTGAGGCAAGATATCATTATCATAACTAGATTTATGACTGTAGATGTCACTTGTATAATAGACATCTTAAACCCTTTCAGAAATCTTTACTTTTTAAGATATGAATGTTTATTAAAGTTTATACTGAATTTGTCACATACCACATGAATGTGTCCCGTTATTTTAAAGATTTGTGGTGGAATATGTTAAAAAAAAACAAAACCTTTTAACGGGTCATGACTTCATTTCACATTATTTCTCTGAATTAACATTGTGATAAAGTTTTGGGAGGATATTTATTTTATTTTATCTTAGTATATACAGTATAATCTTTCTTTAAAAAGACAGCACCCAGGTGTACAATTTGGAATACAAATGCATCACAGATTTAAACAATTCTTTGGCAGCCTAAAGCGCAGGGGGCTTGACGTTACCTAAACTTCCATTTCTGTGGCTGAGATTATAAAAGGAATCGGACAAAAATGAAGGTTTGTGCAGTTGATTATCTACGGAGAGAAAATCCTGAAGTAAATCTTCTCTCTGTACTATTTACCATTACTACCAAAAAAATCAAACTAAATTGTTGTTTAAACATATTGAAAAAAGTACTAAAGTAAACACAATGTAGTGAAAATTAACATACGTTCTCTGAAGCATATTTTAGTGTTATAATTGTGACTTTTTTATATTGTTGATTGACAATTAAATTTAATTAAAGGGATGCAGTCATGTTTTTCTGTCCTTAATAGTGAAAAGTACACTTTCATAAAACGTATGCAGTGTACTGTTAGTTTTGCATGAACAATGCGCTGCATTTTGTGACTAAATATTTACTTTTTATTTTTTCCTTAGATCTCCGATTATAAAATGCTTCCCAACGTAGGACAACTATCAGAGCATCTACGCGTCTGCTTACAAGAGGGAGATGAGAATCCAAGAGATTTTACGTCTTTATTTGATATGACTCTCTTCAATCTAAGTACTACTGGACTGCCGCAGGTGATCAAGTAAGTATTTTGAATCCAGAGTAATACCATTGTTTTATCAAAGAAAACCATATTTTCTTAGAACATTCTCAAACATTTGTTGTACACATAAAATAGTTTTTCCCCTTGATGGTGGAATAAGGCTAAAATCTCATTGCTCCTTTTATATATTGTTTACCCTAGATGTGTGGAAAGTACAATAATCAGACAGTTTAAAACTCAACCTGTGTAGAGAATATCTTGCATGTAGACATACTTGCTACAAAATACATTTAATACATTAAATGAGGAACTGAAGCTTACAGCGACAAGTGAACATGTGTGATAGCACCGCAGCAGTGGGCTATAATCTTTGACATACTACTAATTTCATGGGCGGAAAGGCTTTAAATTATGAAAAAGAACTAAATTGTTGTTTAAGCACGATTGAAAAAAGTACTAAAGTAAGCACAACGTATATGGAAATTACACAAGTACTCTGAAGCAAGATTTTAGTGTTATAATTTTGACTTGTTTTATATTGTTGATTGACAATTATGTTTAATTAAAGGGATACAGTCATGTTTTTCTATCTTAAATAGTGAAAAGTACTCTTTCGTGTGGAGGCTTTCCACATTGTGTTCTTCCACCAGCTCAATGCCAGCCCAGTGACATCCTCGGTCCGCTCTTCTCCAGAAATGTATACGAGAGTGGCTGCATCATTTCTCGCTGTCATTTTTATTCAAAACTTGCACATAAGAGTATGTTTTTCAATTAAAAGATAAAAATGTGACTGTTCCCCTTTGATTAAAAAAAAACTGAAACCACATGTGGTAACTGGGCTGCATTAAAATTAGAATTCTGATAATTAGGGTGGCACGGTGGCTCAGTGGGTAGCGCTGCTGCCTCGTAGTAACGAGACCTGGGCTTGCTTCCCTGGTCCTCCCTGCGTGGAGTTTGCATGTTCTCCCTGTGTCTGCGTGGGTTTCCTCCCACAGTCCAAAGACATGCAGGTTAGGTGCATTGGTCATCCTAAATTGTCCCTAGTGTGTGGGTGTGTATGTGTGCGCCCTGCGGTGGGCTGGCACCCTGCCCGGGGTTTGTTTCCTGCCTTGCGCCCTGTGTTGGCTGGGATTGGCTTCAGCAGACCCCTGTGACCCTGTAGTTAGGATATAGCGGGTTGGATGATGGATGGATGGATGGATGGATTAATCACACAATAAGTGAACACACAGGCCAGTAAATGCACCTTTGGCAGCCATGACAGCTGTGAGTCTGTGTGCACAGGCCTCTCTCTCAGCTTTGCACATCTGGACTCTGACATTTTTAGCCATTTGTCTTTGCACAGCTGCTCAACCTCTGTCATGTTGTATACTGATGGTGAGCTGAACACAGAACTGTTCAAGTCCAGCCACAAATTCTCAGTTGGACTGACATGTGCACTCTCATCCTGGACATTCACATTGTTGTTTTTAAACTATTCCAGTATTACTTTGCCTTTTGGTTGGTGTTGTCATGCCAGAAAACAAATCTTCTACCATGATGCAGGTTTCTTGCATATGGAAATAAAATATGGTCTTTGATAATTATAGCGTTATTAATTTGACAATGGAATAATGGATGGATTCTGATACTACATTGGTGACGATTTATGGGTGAAATCAGTGGCACTACAGACACAAAATGTTCTAGCAAACCACTCAGGCTGAAGATCTTTTAAAGAAGCTAAGCAAAGTAGTTCTCTGCATTCATGGTAACACACAAAACATGATGGCTGCCAGTTCACTTACCCTGTTTAGTGGGACCTTGCCTGAGCATCTGTCCTGTGAGAGAGAATTTTCTGGTACTCCTGTTCCTAAGCAAAAATCTTAAAATGCTTCTCAGCAATATAAAGAGACACTTTTTGACAAATTTGTACTTAACATTAAAACTAATTCTTACAGGTATTATGCATAAATTGTCCTCTGATGAACTGGTGCCTTGTCCAGGACCGTTCACAGTGGTGAGACTTCATTCTGCCAAAACTGAATTGGATTAATTTACATGAATATTTGTTCTTATTAAACAGGGTATCTCTTTTTAATGATTAACAGCCATTAATTGATCCTAGGATGCTGACTATCGATTATAAAATACAATCAAATATGCATCCCTAATAACAATATTGGTTTATATACAAGGTCAAAAACATACCTTAAAATAAATGAGCAAAGCCTGTGATGTCTTTTAAGGAAAATAATACTTGCAGATATTAACAACATATTCATTACTAGTAATTTTTTATTATGTCAGTACTGCTGACTAACCCAGTGACATTAGACTGTGCAACATATTTCACAAAAGAGAATTCAAAGGAAAAAAAAAATTGTCATAAATACATATGCTTCATTAGAGACCCTGATGTGAAGTCCCAAAATTTCCCAGTGTGCCATTTAACAATTTTGATGCCATACTTTGTGAAATGAATAGCCTTGACACATGCAAAAATATTTGGGGCCGCCAATCATATATTGTCCCTGGGTGCAAGATGGTTTGGACACAGCACTCATGTGGACTGTTTCGAGTCTTGAACTGAACTGAATAGTTGAGGAAAGACAGCAGCTTTATAAGCCAGAAGGCGGAAGTGATGAAATCCGGCCGTCTGAACCAGAAGTGACGCCCATCTGGCCGTCGGAATTGGAAGTGACATTAGCCTGGGCACCGGAACTGGACTTGATGTTGAATCAAGCAGGTTTTCCCATATTTGGCCTGCAGAGATAACAGAGGTAGGTTTAGTGCACCCCGCCACCCCATAGCCTGGTGGGTAATTACCTCCACTTGGTCCACTCAGCTCACTCCTAGTCACACGTGTGTGACAACTTGTACCATATACTCATACAATTTTGGGTGCATTTTTCATTTTAATCTTATCAGATTTTGATTTTACCTATCACAATAATCCCTAAATCCTTCAAACAGCTCAGGGTAGCACACAATGGGACCTTTCTGCCTAAAGAACAGCGCATTAAGATATCTTGCACTAACTACACTGCTATCAATCACCTAATCTTTCTCAAACAGAAGAATCCTAACCCACCTACCATAACATAATGGAAAAATGAGGTCCTGTTTTACTTAAATTATAAAAAACTAGATAGCTGATGCCCGCCGTAGTATACCGCGGTGTAAGGATAGGAATGGAAAACGGTGCATTGCCTTCGTCAACCGTTTGTGTCAAGAAATAACCCACTGATAGGAACAGGCAGTGTGGGGAAGGGTTCGGAAGAGGACGAATAGAAATCGAGAAATGCCATGTCGGCTGCGTGTGGGCGGGACCAGTTTTGAAGCGGAGCCGCAGGCAGCGTGGGGAAGGGTTCGGAAGAGGACGAATAGGAACAGAAATGCCGTGTCGGCGGAACCGGTTTTGAAGTGGAAACAGGATGAACCAGAACAGAAATATATATATATATAACAGATATCAGATTCATTTTCTGATGAATTTTGCAAAATTTATTGAAACTTTTTAAGACTGTCATTAATGTTGTCATGAATTAAAGAAGCATGCTGGACCTCTGCTATCCCTTATGATACCTCAATGTCTATGAATAGTTGCTTAATGTTAAGTCTTCTGATTTCTTGCACTTTTAATAGGTAAGGAAGAGGATATTGGGTTTGGTTTGAATAAGATAAAGCAATGGATATTTAATTGACTTGTAATTCATTGACCATAATGTAAATTTGATAACAGTAAAAATTATTGGGAGAAAGAAAAGTGGGTTCTACTCATACCCTTACTCAGGATGGCTGTAAAGTTGACTGTGAATCTCTGGTCTGTGTGTACATGTCTTTATTGGAAATTAATTGATGATTAAAAAGTAACAAACCACACAAAAAAAAGCATGTTATGCATTCAAGGAAAAATCTTTAGGAAAAGAAAACATCCTTCCCAAATCTCATTTCAGCCATACAAACCATTTATCCATCCATTTGCCATACTTGCTTTATCCTGAGCAGGGTTGCAGGGTAGCTGGAGCCTGTCCATTATAAGGGTTTTATGTCTTGGAAGTTGTATTGAAAATGTATGTTTGCATTTTAAAATAGTTTGTATAAGTGTAAAGTTGTAAATGCAACTTCTAAACTATATTCCTGAGCTGTGATCCAATAGTTTGTCTTATAAAGAAGTATTTTCACACTTTTTCAGAGCCTTTGAGCAGCTGAATGTCAAACATGAACCACTTCAGTTGATCCAACCACAGTTTGAAACTCCTCTTCCCACCCTTCAGCCTGCTGTAAGTTGTGGCTCCTCGTAGAGACGGATTGTGCACACAGCCACTTTGCTGTTTTTTATTTCTCAGACTTGTGTGTAATCTTCTGGTCTTCTTTCTCTGTTGTTGCCAGGCTACCCTCTTCATCCCTGCAAAACTGAGGTGGATTGTGGGATTAGAATTTTTTTTTTTCCATTCATATTTTTAATATATGAACATTAGTTTTACATTTCTCGTGGAGCACAAATGCGAATATCGGCAGAGTTTCTTTGCAGCCTTTGTTGATTTTCGCAAAGTGTTTGCTGCCCTGTGGGACATCCTGAGGGTTCGCGGGATCCCCTAGAGGTTGCTGGATATCATGGCTGGCCTTTACACTGGTACTGTGAGTGCTGTGCAGAGTGGCGGCAGAACCTCTGTGTTTTTCCCAGTTGATTCTGGGGTTCATCAGTGGTGTGTTCTGCGCCTACTCTGTTCAATGTTTGTATGGACTGGGTGTTGGGCAAGTCGTGGGGTCCAGCAGCTGTGGGGCATCTGTTGGTGAAGAAAGATTCACGGATCTTGACTTTGCTGATGACGCTTTGATCTTCGCGGAGTCAATGGAGGCTCTATCGGGGCACTCGTGAGACTGAGTGAGGAGTTTGAGTGTCTGGGCTTGCGAGTGTCCTGATAAAAACCAAGATCCAGGCCTTTAATGACCTCTTGGGCACGGCCATCAGCAGTGTATCTGTCTGCGGAGAGAGTGTCGACCACGTTGAGGGGTTTACTTACCTTGGCAGTGATATTCATGTCTCTGGTGACTCTTCCTATGAAGTCCATATACGGATTGGGAGAGTATAGGGGGGTCATAAGGTCACTGAAAAGGGTTGTGTGGTGCTCCCGATATCTCAGTAAATTGACGAAGGTCCAAGTCTTTATAGTCCTGGTGCTTCCTGTCTTGCTATATGGTTGCGAGACATGGACGCTATCCAGTGACCTCAGACGAAGACTGGACTCCTTTGGTACTGTGTCTCTCCGGAAAATCTTTGGGTACCATTGGTTTGACTTTGTGTTGCTCATGGAGTCCCGAATGAGACACATGACCTGCACTGTGAGGGAGCGTCAGCTATAGCACTACGGCCATGTGGCGCGTTTTTCCGACGGTGATCAAGCTTGTAAAATCCTTATTGTTGGGGACCCAAGTGGCTGGACCAGGCCAAGGGGATGCCCACGTAACAGCTGGCTGCGGTAGATAGAGGGTCATTTCCGGTGGGTGGGACTGGACCGCATGTCTGCCTGTGGGGTTGCAAATGGGGATACCGAGTTGTTTCGTCATGTAGTGGGTGCAGCAACGCACTGTACCAGTGCATGCTCCCCGACTTGACTTGTTTCACATGTACATGAGTCTGTTATGTTGACCTTTGACATGCACTTTTCTATCTGTAAATTCTTATTAAAAATAATAAGCCTGCAATAAAAAATAATACATCCCAATTTCCCAGCTTCATCGTTTTCTTGTTCCTTACTTACGGCAGGTCTTCCCTCCAACATTTAGGGAGCTGCCACCACCAGCACTTGATTTATTTGATCTTGATGAAACGTTCTCATCAGAAAAAGTTCGCCTTGCTCAACTTTCAAACAAGTGTAAGTGTAAATCATCCATGTTGCTGGAAAGTTAATTCTGGCAATGAATACTAAAATACAGAATGAAAATGAAATATATTAATAAAATGACATTTAGTGCATACTGTATATAACCAGTCTGAAAATGTGTAGAATAATTGGACTGTTAAAACATTCTGACAATATTACGAAAAGTTATGCTTGGAAATCCATGTTTTATTTTTTAGGTACAGATGATGATTTAGAGTTTTATGTCAGAAAATGTGGAGACATTCTTGGGTTAACTGGAAAACTTCCCAAAGAGCATCGAGATGCTAAGCATATCCTGGAGCATGTTTTCTTTCAGGTTGTAGAGTTTAAGAAGCTAAATCAGGTAAGATATTTCCATAATGTTGACTTTTCCAAAAGTGTTAGAATTGTTTTAAATATACTGTATATACACTCACCTAAAGGATTATTAGGAACACCTGTTCAATTTCTCATTAATGCAATTATCTAATCAACCAATCACATGGCAGTTTCTTCAATGCATTTAGGGGTGTGGTCCTGGTCAAGACAATCTTCTGAACTCCAAACTGAATGTCAGAATGGGAAAGAAAGGTGATTTAAGCAATTTTGAGCGTGGCATGGTTGTTGGTGCCAGACGGGCCGGTCTGAGTATTTCACAATCTGCTCAGTTACTGGGATTTTCACACACAACCATTTCTAGGGTTTACAAAGAATGGTGTGAAAAGGGAAAAACATCCAGTATGCGGCAGTCCTGTGGGCGAAAATGCCTTGTTGATGCTAGAGGTCAGAGGAGAATGGGCCGACTGATTCAAGCTGATAGAAGAGCGACTTTGACTGAAATAACCACTCGTTACAACTGAGCTATGCAGCAAAGCATTTGTGAAGCCACAACACACGCAACCTTGAGGCGGATGGGCTACAACAGCAGAAGACCCCACCGGGTACCACTCATCTCCACTACAAATAGGAAAAAGAGGCTACAATTTGCACGAGCTCACCAAAATTGGACAGTTGAAGACTGGAAAAATGTTGCCTGGTCTGATGAGTCTCGATTTCTGTTGAGACATTCAAATGGTAGAGTCAGAATTTGGCGTAAACAGAATGAGAACATGGATCCATCATGCCTTGTTACCACTGTGCAGGCTGGTGGTGGTGTAATGGTGTGGGGGATGTTTTCTTGGCACACGTTAGGCCCCTTAGTGCCAATTGGGTATCGTTTAAATGCCACGGGCTACCTGAGCATTGTTTCTGACCATGTTCATCCCTTCATGACCACCATGTACCCATCCTCAGATGGCTACTTCCAGCAGGATAATGCACCATGTCACAAAGCTCGAATCATTTCAAATTGGTTTCTTGAACATGACAATGAGTTCACTGTACTAAAATGGCCCCCAGAGTCACCAGATCTCAACCCAATAGAGCATCTTTGGGATGTGGTGGAACGGGAGCTTCGTACCCTGGATGTGCATCCCACAAATCTCCATCAACTGCAAGATGCTATCCTATCAATATGGACCAACATTTCTAAAGAATGCTTTCAGCACCTTGTTGAATCAATGCCACGTAGAATTAAGGCAGTTCTGAAGGCGAAAGGTGGTCAAACACCGTATTAGTATGGTGGTCCTAATAATCCTTTAGGCGAGTGTATATATAAAGTTAAACAATCGGCATACCACACATGTAAACAAATGTTTATTTTTTATTTAATAGTAAAGCACATTTTTTGCTAGTGTTTTTTCTCAAATGTGAATCAATATGTCTTCATTAGAAGCAATACAAAAGTATGACCTTACAAGACTAACATCTTAAAGAACAAGTTTGGTATTTTTTCAAGTTAAAGTTAGTTAATTGAATATGCAAAGCATCAGGATTAAATTAAAATGAAGTTACAAGAAGGCCATGTTAAAGTAATGAGTTTTTAGTAGTTTTTTTAAAGTGCTCTACTGTATCAGCCTGGCGAATTCCTATTGGCAGGCTATTCCAGATTTTAGGTGCATAACAGCAGAAGGCCGCCCGCCTCACCACTTCTTTTAAATTTAACTCTTGGAATTCTAAGGAGACGCTCATTTGAAGATCTAAGGTTACGATTTGGAATATAAGATGTCAGACCTTCCGATATATAAGATGGAGCGAGATTATTTAAGACCGTTCTCGAGTATTGCTCCACACCTTGCACTGATAGGGGGCTTTTCTAAATACTGACAGATGTCAGCTGGTTTCTCGGCGTTCCAAGCCTTTTTGTGCCTTCTGTTCTTCATGTGTTTGATACTTTTTCCCTGTGTCATTCCACTTTATTACACATAATTTACGGACTTATTTGTTTTTATTTCTTTTTATGTGTGGATTACTTGGGTTGTTACTGACGTCTGGTGAAAATGTCATGTCAATCACCCCATTAAGAAGTATATTTACTGAGAAAAATGTAAATGTGTTCAATACTTATTTTCCCCGCTGTACCATTAAAGGCACGGATTGTCCTTTAAGTAGCTGCTTAGTGCCGACCCCTACAGCCATAGTGGTACTGTAGGACAGTGCTTGGGGTTGTCCAAAATCATGCCGCGCTAGTGGGGTCTGCTTCATGTAAACCTCAACATTAACTAATTCGTAAGTCCTTTGGTTTTGTCTCCCGTGATTTTTAGGAACATGACATTGATACAACAGAGGCGGGATATTCTCCATTTTGACAGAGAAAACAGATATGCTCTGAAGACAATCTGAGGCAATAACATTTGTGGGAAATCTGGCGGACTTTTCCTCAGGACCTCAAGCACATTTCTTTTTATTTTCAATTATTTTTCTAAATGCTTCACATTATTTAAAATGAAAGGGAACCCTGTATATATTATGCAAAGAAGTAATTTGATGAAGTCTTGACTATTTAGGTTTTAAGTATTACACTCTGCTGAAGGGAAGTCAGCAGGATTCTTGCAGATAATGTCCTTCCTTTTTCAATCGGGTGGATCATCTGCAACAAGCGTCGACGGCGCACGGACAGATAAAACTGTGCTGACTGTTGGATGATTAGTTTTCAGCTTGTATACTGACAGGTGAGAACCTAACTGCTTTAAATGAAATATTAAATTTAAAAATTAAAGTTGTGTAGCAACAGCAGAATATTGTAATGTACAAATGTAATTTACTTCTCACTGAAATGGCAAATTGCAGTTAGAAAACCACGTTCTAAGTAAAAGTGTCACACTAAAACTAGAACTCATGATTATAAAAGAGGACATATGACTCTGTTAATCACATTAAATGTGTTTATCACAAATTGTGGTGGAATGGAAAAATCAAGCAAAGCATAATTTATCAAGTAAATGAATCCATTGGTTTTTTTTTTGGACATTGTAAGACGTTTTAGTGTGAAGAGTAACACTGGTAATTCTTCCTTTGCAGTGTTTATCATCAGCTTAATTTACTTCATATTTCAATGTAATATTTTTTGTTGAAGTAAGAAACTTTAAAAACTGAACAAAGATAATGTTATAAAAATAGTTCATTTCAGTACACATCCTCCCAGTTTTTGCCCCTATAAAGCGGTTAGAGGCCTCCTCTAAATAGCTGCAAAGATTGTACATGCATGAGCTTCACCTGAACAGGTAATCAAGAGGGGCTAGTTAAAGAACTTGGCTTATTTCAGTTTAACTTTATTTTCTGCATAATAAATGTAAAATACAAATACACAACTTACTAGAATCCCTATTGCTATGCTCAGCCCAACACGGCCTTTTCTTAGAGTGTAATCAAAACAAGCGACTTCAACCAGAACGTGGCTTTTCTTGGGACAACATTTGTAATCTTGTAGCTATATATGAAAAATGTATATTTTTTTTTCTAAATAAATGGCCTTTGTAGCTAATTGGTTGGTATATTTCTTAGAATTAATTTAACAAGTGACACTGCTTATAGAGAGTGTATGTGTATGTGTGTGTATATATATATATATATATATATATATATATATATACATATACATATACACACACTCAGCAAAAAAAAGAGACGTCCCTTTTTCCAGGACTGTGTATTTCAACAATAATGTTTTAAAAATCCAAATAACTTTACAGATCTTCATTGTCAAGGGTTTAAACAATGTTTTCCATGCATGTTCAATTAACCATAATCAATTAATTAACATGCACCTGTGGAATGGTCGTTAAGACCTTAACAGCTTACAGAAAGTAGGCATTTAAGGTCACAGTTCTGAAAACGCAGGACACTAAAGAGACTTGTCTACCGACTGTGAAAGATGCCCAGGGTCCCTGCTCATCTGCGTGAGCGTGCATTAGGCATGCTGCAGGGAGGCATGAGGACTGCTGATGTGGCTAGGGCAATAAATTGCCATGTCCGCACTGTGAGATGCCTAAGACAGCGCTACAGGGAGACAGGAAGGACAGCTGATCATCCTCGCCGTGGAAGACCACGTGTAACAACACCTGCACAGGATCGGTACATCCGAATATCACACCTGCGTGACAGGTACAGGATGGCCACAACAACGGCCCGAGTCACACCAGGAACACACAATCCCTCCATCAGTGCTCAGACTGTCCGCAATAGGCTGAGAGAGGCTGGACTGAGGGCTTGTAGGCCTGTTGTAAGGCAGGTCCTTAACAGACATCACCAGCAACAACACCGCCTATGGGCACAAACCCACCTTCGCTGGACCAGACAGGAGTGGCAAAAAGTGCTCTTCACGGTTTTGTCTCACCAGGGGTGATGGACGGATTCGTGTTTATCGTCGAAGGAATGAGCGTTACACCGAGGCCTGTACCCTGGAGCGGGATCAATTTGGATCGATGGCTAGGGCCATTCCCCCCAGAAATGTCCAGAAACTTGCAGGTGCCTTGGTGGAAGAGTGGGGTAACATCTCACAACAAGAACTGACAAATCTGGTCCAGTCCATGAGGAGGAGATGCACTGCAGTACTTCAAGCAGCTGGTGGCCACACCACATACTGACTGGTACTTTTGATTTTGAGCCTCCCTTCATTCAGGGACACATTGTGAAACATTTTTAGTTTATGTCTTATGGTGTTGACTCTTTTAGTGTTCATACAAATATTTACACATTAAGTTTACTGAAAGTAAAAACAGTTGAAAGTCAGAGGACGTTT
This sequence comes from Polypterus senegalus, assembly GCF_016835505.1. Taxonomy (NCBI): domain Eukaryota; kingdom Metazoa; phylum Chordata; class Cladistia; order Polypteriformes; family Polypteridae; genus Polypterus; species Polypterus senegalus. The sequence continues at coordinate 181,186,463 of NC_053163.1, forward strand.
CTTTTTTTGCTGAGTATATATAGCACATCCAGGATGTCTCCACACTGGAAGGACTAGGGGAGGGAAACCTATCCAGCGCATTACCTCCCACAGAGCACTAGATGGCAGCACCTCTGGGTTGCAGCAGTGCCTCATGGGAGCTGGAGTTTGGAGCAGCCCTTTTGGGTTCTGTGGGTGCTGCAGCTCTTTTGCCACACCTGGAAGTGCTGCCTGAAATGTATCAAGCATTGCTGAATGCCTTATAAAAAGGAGCCAACAGACATTATTGGGAGAGCCAGAATCAGGAGGAGTGGAGGAAGAGAAATTGGTAAAGTGCAGTGATTGAGCTGGTGGTGTGCTTCTGGGAAACAGGGAAGGGTTGTTTTTTTTTTTTTGAGAATACAAATCAGAGTTTGATTTTATTCCCTGGTATTTACAGCTCAAGATGTTAAATGTAGAACACAGCACATTTTGTATCATACCACCCCAAAAGAGCAAAAAAGTATTAGAACAGAATGTTTTCAAATAAAGTAAAATAAAAAATTCAAGTAAAAAAAAAAAAAAAATTCCTCTGTGGTTGCATATCCCTTTCCTTGCAATAAACACACCATCCCTACGACCCATGGACTCCAGCAGATCTCTTGTGTTTTTTTTCTCCACTAGTTATGCCTTTCCAGGCTTTCAGTTTAAACTGGTTTGGTTTGGTTTGGTTGTCCCCCCTTCAGGAAGTGACATGAATGCTCAAGTGGGTTAAGATCTGCCAATTGACTTGGCCAGTCCAAAATCTTACATTCCACCCCCACCATGCTGATGTCCCAGTGTGTTGGAGCCTCGTCTTGCTGCATAATAAAAAAAGTTCCTTCCCAGATTAGTTTAGATACAAATTCTCTGTAAATTGGTAGAGAACATGTCTGTAGATTTCCTACTACCATCATCATACTACCTGCGCCACCACCACCTACTCAAAGCATCCTGATGCACCAACATTGAAGGACTGAAAGCCAGAAGTCTATGTGACCATCATCATCAGGTCCTTCCATGAAAACCCTAAATACAAAGAGGACTGTTTGACTTATGTTAGGTAGATTGCCCAGAGGGGACTGGGCGGTCTCTTGGTCTGGAACCCCTACAGATTTTATTTTTTCTCCAGCCTTTGGAGTGTTTTTTTTGTTTTTTCTGTCCACCCTGGCCATCGGACCTTACTCTTATTCTATGTTAATTAATGTTGACTTATGTTTATCTTTTATTGTGTCTATTTCTCTATTCATTTTGTAAAGCACTTTGGGCTACATTTTTTTGTATGAATATGTGCTATATAAATAAATGATTGATTAGATACATCAGCAACAATGATGGAGCAGGTTCCAGAAAACAGCCATGACAACCTTCACAGATGAGCTTGTACATTTAGGATCAGATCTCCTCCTTCCTCCCTATTTTGGCTTTTCCATCATTTTAGTGGAGGTGAATCTTTGTCTCATCACTCCATAACACTTTTTCCAGATCAGTTGTAACTCATCTCAGTAGTTTTTTGCAGATTCCAGTCTGGGTGACCGATTTTTACTGCCAATGAGTGGTTTGCATGTTGCAGTATAGCCTCTAGATTGTTCTCCAAGTCTCCTTCATACACTAGACTGTGATATTTCCACCCCTGCTCTTTGGAGTGCGTTAATGATGTAAATGGACCATTTTGGCGTTTTCCTTTGCTGCTCTCACCATTTGTCGGTTTTCTTCCGTGGGTGACCAGTTCAGTGCCCATTCCTCACTACACCAGCAGTTTCCTGCTTTTTCAGGATGTTCCACATTCAGGGGTTGGGGCCGACTATGCTCGATGTTTCTGAAATACCGCTAATGGATTTTCAGCTTCAGCATGGCATGCTTTTCTCTCCATCAGCTTGGCAGTCTTAATGTTGGTCTCTTCACAGGTGAAAATCAAAGTATAAAGCAAAAGGTAGATATCCAGGGCTACTTAATGCTTAAACCAACTTGTATGACACCAAGCCATCAGCTTGTCATGTTCCAATACTTTGCATCACCCCACCCAGTTATTTCAAGTGAACCAAATCAATTTATGTAGCACCTTCACCATGCTCAAAGAATGTGCTCCATTGTTTAACAGAGATAATCACTGGCTTTAAGTGCCAAAACTCTGCTCTCTCCTTATTCATCTTTTGAGATCTCGCACAAACTTTCTTCAGTGCACAGCAAAGTCAAATTGGCCTTGCTGTTCCAATAGCATACCAATTTTCTAAACTCGCTTGATCCTGAGCAGGATCATGGAGCATATCCCAGCAAGAACATGGTACAAAGCTGGAACAATCCCATAACACACTGCTGCAGTCCATCATGGGCAAATTTAGCATCACCAATCCCACCTCATCTGCAGGTCTCTTTGGATTGTAGGAGGCAGCCCACCCAGACATGAAGTACCTGCAGACTCCATGTAGAGAGAGGACCCAGGATGCAGACCTTGGTCTCTTTACTGTGGGGTAGAGGACTAATTAAGATAAATATTCCCCCCCCATTTGTTACAAGCCCTTCCATTCAAGGAAAGTAACTGAACCAGGTTGAGAGAAGACCTCATGGAAGAATATATAAAAATACACTTTATTTATAATTACATTTGATTTTACATTTTATACCACACTTGGATAGTCGAGCACCTCCTCATTGCCATTCCTTAAATCAATGGCGAGACACCAGACCTCCTAGCCATTTAAAAAAAAATCTACAAATCCTTAGACCAGGTGTTCAAGCCAATCCTTATGGAATTCAAGAGTTTCTGTTCACTGGCCCAGAACTGCATTCAGCTGCTGGTGACAAGCCCGATCCTTGAAATCTCTGATCCACGTTTGTTCCAGGAAATGTGAATTGATGAATGCGGCTTCCAAGACCACTCTCCCTGTGCAGTGGTAGCAGCAACTGATCAGAGCCAAAGGAGTGAATGAACAGGCCCCCTCCACTGCCTGGGGGTTGCACATTACTAGAATACAGTAAGCCTTCAGCAAAAGTGATGGATTTAGGCCCAGAGCTCCAGAAGTCATCCTCCCCAATGTTGTGCAAGTCTAAGGGGCTGGATTCCATCAGCGATCCTCCATGGCGGATTGCAGAGACCTCCCAGAGTGGTTGGGCCGTGGATGGCAGATCGGAGAGATCCACGCAAGATAGATCTGCTGGGGTTTCAAGGGAAGCCATTTGGGGAAACCCATTTGGCCTTGGAGTAGAGGACTTGCTATCCGGGATGATTTCCAAGGGGACGTTACCCTCAGCTTTCAGGCTGGAAAGTACTTCCACCTGGGGCAACAGCTGAGCCGGAGAAAAGCCCAGGGTGAGAGACCGCTCAGCAGGGGTAAGGTCCAGTAAGTCCGCAACCACGTCTGAGCTGGATGCCTGACTACCCTTGCTGTTTAGCTGGAATTCCAGGATTGAGGAAGTTGACCATTCCAGATCTTTGGTCTGAGCAAAGCCTTGATTGAGGAAGGACATGGACAAACTGGACAAGGAGAGAGAGCTGCGAGCCGAGGACATATTTCCTGTAGTAGAAACAAAATCGAACAAACAAACAAGTCAGACTTTCCCCATTGTCACACAGTAGCTCCCAAGTCCTCATCTGCAAGTGCAGACCTCCGAATGATGAGACTTGGAATCTGCTTGGACTTTAGGCAGCACAAAGCCAGAGCCGGCCTGCAGATTAAAAACGGGATGAACTTTCAACATGGCTGCTTACTGTACATTGTATGCCACAGACAAATGAATTGACTTTTGGTTGATGTCATACAGGTTTCATCAAAATTACTAAACTTGGAAAGGAGCTGATCTATTGTAACAGGAATACCAAAAGTGACAATTTAGATTTTAAAACCGCAGTCTTAAAGATACACGGAAGCAAAGCTCTTAGTACACCGATAAGCAAATCCCTGCTCAGTGTCATATGTTATGCCACTCCACATCATGCAATCCAGACCTGGCCTTATGGTTTACAGCACCACACAAACTGAACGAATGCCGCAGCATAGCACACTCCTTGTATGCCCAGCAGCTCCGATCTTCTGCCTGCATATTAACAGCATCATAGGCCCCCAGACAAAAGTAGTGCACTGGAGCCCCCGTTTTGACAGCAAAAACAAATTTATGTAGCCCATCAAAAATGTTGTGGGCCCCTTGCCAGTGCCCATACATTAAGACAACCCACACTGCAGTTCCAGTTCTAAACCAATGCTTTGTCATGGAAAGGAGCCGCACCATTCACAAAAATAATTCAAGCACCATTTAGCTGAAGGTTGATCAGGTTTATTCTTTATAATAAGTTGCAGATATTTCAGCCATATGCTTATAAATTGCTTTAATTTCCAGAGATGTGACAGTTTTTGGTACTTTCTTGGAGAACCTGCCTGGAGCAGTCACAGGTGGTGCGGCTCATGCACTTCACTTATTCAACAGCCGCTCCGATCCCCAGTACAGGGTAAGGGTGCATTCACACTAGGCCCAATCGTTCTCTCACCCCCCAATCCCTATTAACCTGCACTTAATGCTCTGGGCTCAGGCCCACTTTTGTAATGACCATGTGGCTGTGTAAAGCCAAAATAAGATCCAAACATGGAGCGACAGCATGCATGTCAAAATGATTTTGTAGTTATTGGAGTCCGCGTGGGATTACACCACCAGTGGTTCAACTTTTTTTGGGCATGCCCCAACTAGGCCTTTCTAAAATCATAATGTCCCCCACCGTAACATACCTTATTCTTACCTATGCAAAAAGTAAACTCCTACTTATGTGGAGGAAGCCCATAATGCCATTAATTTGGTCTAAACAAGCTTCCAAAGAAGATGGAAACAAAAGATGGATTTTTACACGCAAAGACTCACCTATTCAAATAGTCAACTTAAAAGGCACTGAGAAGAAAAGCCCATGTGTGTGGTTCCCTATTTACCTGATGAGGTAAGACGACGATAATCGGGGCAGCCGAGCCGACGTAAAGATAAAAGCCAAGCAGCTTGAGAGAAAAATGGCGTTAAACCGTCTGGGCCTTCTGTGATCCTGGGAAATGTGAACTCGCTACCAAATAAGATCGACGAACTGCTGTGCTGGTGAAAAATATCACAACCTACAGAGAATGCAGCTTGCTGTGTTTTAGTGAAACGTGGCTAACTACCACCATCCCAGATGCTAACGTGGAGCTACCCGGGTTTAGCACAGTTAGAGTGGACAGAGACGCAAATACCTGCGGGAAGAAGAAAGGAGGAGGACTCGCTCTCTATGTCAATACAAAGTGGTGCAACTCTGGACATGTAAACGTTAAAGTCTCCACTTGCTGCAGGGACATCGAACTGTTGGCCGTAACTGTGCATCCTTATTACTTGCCCAGAGAGTTTGGACACGTGATTGTTATTGTTTACATCCCCCCTCAAGCGAACGCGGAGATGGCGAGTGACATCATCCATTCCGCAGTTGCCAAGTTAAACGCAGCACCCTGAGGCACTAGTGCTAATCGCTGGAGACTTTAACCAAGTGACGCTGGACAAAACATTACCTGCCTTCTCCCAGTATGTGGATTGTAACACCCGGGGAAACAGGACTATCGACCTACTGTATGCAAACGTTAAAGACGCATACAGCGCCACCGCGCTGCCTGTGCTTGGGAAAGATCATAACCTGGTTCTACTTCAGCCTCACTACAAACCAAGAGTGAGGTGCTACCTACAACTACACACTCATTCAGGAAGTGGTCCTAACCCTGAGGCAGAGCAGGCTCTGAGAGACTGGAACTACAGACTGGGATATCCTGCTGGGGTCACATAGTGAGAATATTGAGGAGGCTGTTGAATGCACAACTGATTACATCAACTTCTGTATGGACATTGTAGTTCCAGTAAGAACAGTACGCTGCTATGCTAACAAGCCATGGATTACAAGTGACATCAAAGGCCTTTTGAACCAGAAGAAAAGGGCTTTTAAAAAGGCGGTGATCAGCATGAGCTCAAGTGAGTGCAGAAGGAACTCCAAATCCATCTCAGGGCAGAGAAGGAGCAGTACAGGAGAAAGCTGGTGCAGAAATTGCAGAACAGCATGAAGGAAGAGTGGGATGGGATGAAGATTATCACTGGCTGCAGCTCGAAGCGGGGTGCCACCATCGAGAGAGACGTGGAGAGAGCAAACCAAAACGAACAACTTCTTTAATAGGTTTGACCACCCTAACCCACTCTCACCTCGGACTACTGTACCCTCCAACCATCCTTCTGTTGATGCCAGCATAGGTGAGACATCCCCACCCACAATTACAGCAGCACAGGTGAGCAGAGAGCGGAGGAGACTTCGTGCCAGCAAAGCAGCAGGTCCAGATGGTGTATCGCCACGACTGCTAAAGGCCTGTGTGCTGGAACTGGGGAGTCCTCTACAGCGCATTTTCAACCTGAGCCTGGAACAGGAGAGATTCCCAAGGCTTTGGAAAACATCTTGTATCACCCCAGTCCCAAAAGTATCACGTCCTCTCCCACTTGGACAGAGGCAGTGGTGCTGTAAGAATTATGTTTTTAGCCTTCTCTAGCGCCTCCAACACCATCCAAACTCTGCTCCTTAGGGACAAGCTGACTGAGATGGGAGTAGATTCACACCTTGTGGACTATCTTACAGACAGACCTCAATGTGTGTGTCTTGGGAACTGCAGGTCTGACATTGTGGTCAGAAATACAGGAGCACCGCAGGGGACTGGACTTTCCCCGGTCCTGTTCAGCCAACATACATCAGACTTCCAATACAACTCTGAGTCCTGCCACGTGCAAAAGTTCGCTGATGACACTGCTATCGTGGGCTGCATCAGGAGTGGGCAGGAGGAGGAGTACAGAAAGTTAATCAAGGACTTTGTTAAATGGTGCGACTCAAACCACTTACACCTTAACACCAGCAAGACCAAGGAACTGATGGTGGATTTTAGTAAGCCCAGGCCCCTCATGGGCCCCGTGATCATCAGAGGTGACTGTGCAGAGGGTACAGACCTACAAATACCTGGGAGTGCAGCAGGATGACAAATTGGACTGGACTGCCAATACTGTGTAAGAAAGGTCAGAGCCGACTATACTTTCTGAGAAGGTTGGCATCCTTCAACATCTGCAGTAAGATGCTGCAGATGTTCTACCAGACGGTTGTGGCGAGTGCCCTCTTCTACGCAGTGGTGTGCTGGGGTGGCAGCATAAAGATGAAAGACGCCTCACGCCTGGACAAACTTGTTAAGAAGGCAGGCTCTATTGTAGAAGTAAAGTTGGACAGTTTAACATCTGTGGCAGAACGACGGGCATTAAGCAAACTCCTGTCAATCATGAAGAATCCACTGCATCCACTGAACAGGATCATCTCCAGGCAGAGGAGTAGCTTCAGTGACAGACTGAGGAGATCATTCCTCCACCACACTATGCGACTCTTCAATTCTACCCAGGGGAGTAAATGCTAACATTACTCAAAGTTATTGTCTGTTTTTACATGCATTTTTATTACTCTTTAATATTGTTTTTTGTATCAGTATACTGCTGCTGGATTATGGGAATTTCCCCTTGGGATTAATAAAGTATTAATCTACTGACAAAGAAATCACTAAGAAATTGTTAAAAATATATTAAGTAATATGAAAATAGTTTTGAAAACAGATGAGACATTCATGAATATAAAACTTTAATGAGTTTTTTCTGTAATTTTGATTATATGTTGTAAAATTTTGTAATCTTTTAAATGGTAAACCATTTAAGTAGAAAAACCCAAGCCTGCTGTAAAATCATAAAATTAAAGGGTTCTTTACCATCCCTTCTATGTTTATATAAATGTCTCTATATATTAAAAAAATAAAAAAAAAAACAGTGAATTTACGTTTTTAAAAGTACCCAAATTCTCAAATTCCCCCCTTAAAACAAAAACAAAGTGTGCCCCACGTTGGGAATCCCCGCTGTACACCCTCGTACAGATTGGAGTGTGCAGTGCAGCATTTTGCCGCTCATCATGCTGCACACGTATGAGATTTTTTTATTATTTTACGGTGACAATGTTAAGCGAGAGTTTGCAGCTTTTCTTTGCTACTGAATGAAATGAGAACTGCGCAACCCGACTTGTCGCATCATGAACGTCACATCTGTTTTCCGTGCTCAGTCACGTTTAGCGATCACTGTAGCTGAATGCTCCTGAACCGTGCTTGGGCCCACCTCTACTAAGCAGGCCAGGGTACGGTACGGAGCGATCACACCAGTCAAACTCAACTTTGTGGGGTTACATGTGGATAAACGGGTTCAGAGCGAATGGCTAGCGAGATTACACCTGAAGGGGAAAGTCTACAAAATATACAAGCTGAAGCAGTCAAAGGTAAAATTGACACAGTAAACCAAATTTGTAGTTGAAGTCACACAGAATAGCTCTGCTTAAAAGGTGGGCAAGTTTACAGACTCCCCTATCCTTTGGATTTTGAAGTTTCCAAACTCTGCAAGTGATCCATTTTAGACAGAAGAAAACCAGAACTCTTGAGAAGTTTGCTTGAAGAGGAGCAGCAGAGAGTTTCATGTGGACAGATGTGGCTCTCTCAGTAGGTGCTCAAAGTAGGATGGATTTACAAGAGGAAAAAAGCAAAGCAGAGATGGACGGTGGGAGGACTGAAGAGGACAGTAGATCAGGCATTTACACAGTAACTTTGTACATTTGTCAATTTATTGGCTCTGAGAATTAATATTGCTTTAATGTCTTGAATCAAAGTGCAGCTTCCTTGCTTATAAGTCTGCAAGTATCACCTTTGTCTTACCGAAAATTGGCCAGTTAGTGTAGAGGTACATTGCTTTCCCTCTCGCTAGGCACTTTACCCCCCAACCCTTTGGAACTTTGTTTTCTTGGACAAGAGAGTTCCTGTAGGACGTAGGCCCTTGGTCACTTGTGGTCCCACCACAGAACAGGAACTGTAACCTTTATGCACAAGTATCCAACGTGCAAATAAGAGTGACGCAGTGCAAACTGAGGCACCTTTGGGAGATTACGGGGGCTTTCCCTCCCACCTTTGCTTCAATGCAGTTGTGGCAAGTGAGGCAGCCATGGAGAGTGATGTGGTGTGAATGGTGGCACAATCAGGAGCGCACAAATCTTTGTCACCCCATTGCTACCAAGCAATCACGAGTTCACAGGGGAGGATTATAGCTTTGGTGCAGCAATGAGGAGTGCCATGATGCTCGGATACAGACAGGCTTATACTTGCAGCCCCCATGCCCTCATTTAGGCAAGTCATGGTGAAAAGGATGACAGACAGACATCCATGCATGTGGCTGGTGGACACTGGGTTTTCATCATAGGTTATACAGGAGTCTGGAGGAGAATCTTTGCCAATTTGGAGCTCCAAGTGGTTCTCAAACAGTTCAAGACCAGTCACCATTCAGGGAGGATGTGGAGATGTTGCAGAGCTATATGGACAACAGATACCACCACCAACAGCATACTGGACTGGTGGGACAACACAGTGGTGCTGTACAAGGACCAGATCAGAGTACTTCCTAAGGGAACTCTGGTCTTAATTTATACAGCAAACTGTTGCTTTTAACCAGGCCATAGTATCCAGTGTGATGTTCTATACCAAAAGGTCTCCTGGGAAGCAACTGGAGTTCAAAATACACACATTACCTGAACAAACTAATCAGGAAAGCCTCCTCCATCACAGGGCCAGGCCTGGCCACACTGGAAACCATTGTGATAATGAGGATGGAGCCAAAACTAGAGGCCAGCATGAAAGATCCCCTCCAGGAGGCGCTCATTCCACCAGTGTGCCAAGAAGTGCCTTGCAGGGTCTTTTGCTCACTGCGACCAGGCATTTCAGGGCTTCCTTTCGACACCCCAGTCCACATGCTTATGCCCTTCAAGTTCATTTTGCTATTTCTGTACAAAACACATTTTGCAGTTTGTCCTGCAAGTTTCGGTTTTCTAATTCCTGCTGCTACATGCAACTAAACATCCTCTTGGGATTAAAAGTTTGCAATCTAACCTTTAATGTAGACCTCTTTGACAGGTACGCCATCCTTTCCAAAGACATTTTAGCAAAATTGGGTTAAGATAACACAGGACTGAAAGTTTAAAAATCCAGATCCTATTGGGGTGGGAAATCACGATAATTCCTAAACCAAAGACAAGGTACGACTCCCAGGCAATTGCACCTCAAATTAGGAGACATCTACACTACTGGTTCTCTATTTAAAAATGGATCTTAAATTAAAAATCTACATTCCCACTAGAGGTTGTCATTTACAGAAGTACGTTTGTCCACCTGAAAACAAGACATTGGCAGTCGCCAACACTGGGCATGGAAAAATAAAAAAAAAAAAAAAAAAGGAAACTTCTTGAAGGGAGTGTAGCAAAAAAAAAAAAAAAAAGTGCCCTGTGAAAAATCTAAGTTTTCTTGTACTTTATTGGCTTTCAAAAGTATCCACACACACACACAGAGATCATAAAAAGAAACTAAAAAAAAAAAAGATGTCCATGTGGAATTAAGGCACTGGTCACAAATGACAGGAACAGTCTTCAGGACTGGCAACAGTAGTCTCAGTATTAAAGTGACCATTAAAGAAAAGAAATCAGCTCTGCTTATAATCAATTCTCTTTAAATAAACACAATCGGAGCATATCCTGTACCAAACATTTGTAAAACTCCTCAGCGAAAAAAATGTACTCGCGTGCATCTGCGCCTTTGCTTGAATGCAGCCGAGCTCGTAAGAATACACGTTGGATGCAGTAAACGTCCATCCAATTTGTGGACTGCCGTAAGTTTTGCTGCAGAAAACGTTCACTTAAATCTGATCTACTAAACATGGATGAGGCCGTCGACCAAGTTAGTTACAATCTAATTTTCACAAGGCTTTTAATTCCTCATTACGTTCACACTGCCGGCAATAGGATTTCATCACAAAAAACTGTGGTAACCAGTAAGTTTGCCTTTTGCATACGTATGCAACATTCAAAAATCATACAAAAACACAAATTTAGATGCAAACAGATAAGCAACGCAACCGGTGCCATGCAAAACAACTCTATGCCTGCTATATACATGTTGGAACAGCCAGTTCATCGATGAGGTGACCAATCAGGAAATTAGATGTAATGTGCAGGATCCAATCAGGGAAGAGACAGTTAATAAGTACAAACCAATCAAGGTATGGTGGAGCCAGCGTTTAGAAAAATTTGTAAAAGTATTCCACCATTCACTATGAAAGACAGCACCAGCATTTTTAAGAAGTCTCCAGCGCTGAAGAGCATTTCCAGACCAGTTTTCAGAGGGGGGGAAAAAAACGCCAGGGTCGTGTGGACGAAAGGAGAAAAATCGGAGATTGGCGCGTTCTCATTTTAAAATAAAGACCTTATTAGCTACTTCAAGTGGATTAACACCCACTGTATGTTAATGTATGGACTCCTCAGAAGAGGCTTTGACAGCCAGCTTGAATTCTCTTAAAAGGAGCACTCCGCCCAAAAAGGTGGTTACCTAACCCAGATAGTCCCGCGAGGAACGCAAGGCCGACACCCGACTCCTGTTAATTATGTTGCATAGTTCAAAAATGTCAAGTCATCTAATGCTATGTTCAATATCCAACACATTGATTTAATGATTATAAAAAAAATCTTGTGACGAGACGTGATCTGGAGGGAGAGAGAGAGAGAGAGAGACGTCATACTTACAACCTTTGGAAGCAAGTCCCGTGATACATGCATATAGAGGAATATTTCGGACAAAATTAAATAAATGCGTAAATAAAAGTACTGTGAAATGTGAGCATAAATAAAGTGTCATGAAATGTTTTTTGTTGCTTATTTTATTTTGTCCGTAACATTCCTGCAAACCGTCATGAAATACGACTTGAAATAAAACTGTCACTTTCACTCGTCAAAGTTGAGGGTGGGCTCTAACACGCCCTCTAGTTACTGATTGGTGAATCGATAGCACAATAATTAGAAAAATGCTTACTACTGCCGATGAAATGGATTCTGCTGAAGATATTACGTATTTCAGAGAGAGAGAGAGAGAGAGAGAGAGAGAGAGAGAGAGAGAGAGAGAGAGAGAGAGAGAACTGAAGATTTATCGGAATAAATTACAATGTTGGCGGCCCTTTTAGACTCCGATAGAAGAAACTATTTTTGAAATTATCGAAGAACAGGTGGAACGGACTCGACTAAACTCCAGGTTCAGGTGACGCAGTTCAATGCTCTGGACGTCCATCTTGACATTCCAGCCGAGTCAATAGAACACCTTCTGTTATGCGGTTTAAAAGTACGACAGATTGCAGATCTATATGGTGTATCAGAAGACGATCACAGGGCGAATGAGCCAGTTTGATATACGGTAAACTGCAACGGCTGTATTCGTTTAGGTACTTTGACATGGGATGCCCAAAGCAGCTCCAACTAATATTTTGAACTGAGTATTTGACCCTTGTTTTACGAGTATAAAGTCAGGTGCAGATTCGCAGCCACTTTTTCAAACAACTCTACAGCTCTGATCAGTGGCAAAGTTGTTTGAAAAAGTAGCTGCGGATATGCATCCACATTTACAAAGAAGCAAATGCAATTTTCAGCAATGGAAAAAGTAAGTAGATCCTTCCATCTATCACTACTCTCAATACCCAAAATTCAAATCGGGTGCACCAGACCAGAAAAAGAGCAGATCCTGTCAGAACTCATCTTCTCTTCTCTGAACCTTAGACATTTCATTTGTAGAAGTGTTTTATCACCTTGCTTAGGCATAAAGCCCTAAGGCTTTCAAAAAGGGACCTGCAAGTCTGAGAAGGAATTTAAAAAGAGACCTCAAAAACATTTTGAAGTCAGCATTCCAATGTCTGAAATGATCAAGAAGGTAACCAACTTCCAACTTATCCAAGCCAGGCTCTCCCAGGAAGTTCAGCTCAAGGATAGAATGAAAAATGCCAATAGAAGTCTCTTAAGAACCCCAGAATTTAAATTATGGGACCTACAGGTAGCTCTTACCAACTGTCAACATCAAAGTGCATAAGCCTACCATCAGAGAAGGGCAAGCCCAGAGTAGATCCACATGGGAGCCGTGCCAGGAGGAAAGGACAGAGTTAAAGGCTACCCACAAACACTTAGGCCAAGGTCTTGTGCAAAAAAAAAAAACCTGCTTAGAATTCCATACCAAAATTATGCTTGAAAGGTAAAAAAAAGAATTTATATTAAAAAAAAAACCCACACAGAAGAGCCAAATCTTAAAATCAACCTAACTACGCACACACTTTCAGTCACTGTCTGAGTAACTATTGAATTATACAATTTTGAATATTCACGATCTCCTCATCATTGTAAATCTGCCCAGGTTCCCGATTGACCGCTTTACTACAAACCATGAAACAACCGGGGGTTTGGGCAGGTGAGCACGCACTGATACAATGCATTGCCGCACCCACCACACGACAAACCAACTCAGGACCCCAGATTAGGGCACGAGTGCGGCCATGCAACACGTGATACCTCAGCACCACACCAGTTCAGATGGAGTGGAACAGTGGGAGGTTTTTTTTTTCTGCCACCAACCCCCCGAAGAGGCAAAACAAAAAAATAAAACTTGAGTGAATGCGGATTTAAGGTATTACTGAGGTGAAGCACCACACAACTTATTCCTGTCGAGAGCCCAGCAAACGAACGAACACGAGAGAGAGACGCCATTGTGCAGCGTTCAGACCTCCACACAGTGCACACTGACGCAGGCTGTATGAACTCAACTAGAAGATACACGCTGGCTGAACGTGTAAATATAAATAGGGCCGTCAGAACAGTATCGTAGGCCCATGAGGAGCGGACTGGGTCTCAAAACCGGCCCGGGTACCCTTCAAGGATGAGGTTGACCCACTCGGCCCGTTATTCATTGTAATTTTCTTCAAATTTGTGATGGGTATGCGGCTCGCTGCTTGCTATGAGCCTATGATATGAACTCCATCTCAACTGTTGCCAAACTTAATCTGTACACTGCCGTTTAGACAACGTAAATTGACGACATGCTTTGAAATGAAATTTAATGAAAAATAAATTAAAAAAACATGGCTTACACGTTATTAGAGTACACGTCAAATGTCAAGGTCACGTCCAAATGCCAGTACCGTAGTAGCTGCTCATTTACAATGGAATAAATTATAACCGAGGTTTTAATGAAAACCTCGCATGGTTGAAATGTTCCACTGGACTGCCAATACTGATGCTCTATGTAAGAAAGGTCAGAGCAGACTATACTTTCTGAGAAGGTTGGCATCCTTCAACATCTGCAGTAAGATGCTGCAGATGTTCTACCAGACGGTTGTGGCGAGCGCCCTCTTCTACGCGGTGGTGTGCTGGGGTGGCAGCATAAAGATGAGACGCCTCACGCCTGGACAAACTTGTTAAGAAGGCAGGCTCTATTGTAGGAGTAAAGTTGGACAGTTTAACATCTGTGGCAGAGCGACGGGCATTAAGCAAACTCCTGTCAATCATGTAGACTGCATCCACTTAACAGGATCATCTCCAGGCAGAGGAGTAGCTTCAGCGACAGACTTTTGTCACTGTCCTGCTCCACTGACAGACTGAGGAGATCGTTCCTCCCCCACACTATGTGACTCTTCAATTCCACCCGGGGGAGTAAATGCTAACAATTTTATTTTAAATTTTTTTCCATTTTTATTACTATTTAATATTGTTTCTTTGCATCAGTATACTGCTGCTGGATTATGTGAATTTCCCCTTGGGATTAATAAAGTATCTATTAAGCTAACGATAAACTAGAAGTGTTCCGTCCTAATATGGAAAATTCCTATCCTGTGCTTTATAAAATGTATCATAATAATCGCAGCTCAAACCCACTAATTAATCGCTCATGCCGACGACCAGAGAATACAATGCATAATCTAAACTAATTAGTACCGAAGAATTTAAATACTAGACGAGGTAAAATTGCAATAGCGTATATGCTAACCGAAATGTAGTGGTATCGAAACAAATTGGCTAAAAACAATTTTGACCAAATTTTTCACTCCAACGCTGTATGCTAACTAAAACTTGATGACGTAATGCGGTATATTATATAGGACTATATAAATCACAGTACCGGACAGATAACTAGTAGTTTAGAAAAAATAAAATTTTGATGTCAAACAGTAACCAGTACATTAAATGTATTTAATGAAACGGACAGCCCATGACCAGAGTCCGTGACCCACCGAGCATTGCTCAAATGCCCTGATGGCCAGTCCGCCTCTGGTCCCCGGGAAAAGTAGCGCGCTGGGGCCCCTGTTATGAAAGGCAAACGGACACAGGCATCAGAAACATCGTCAGCCCCTATGCTCCTGGGGCTTGGTGCAGTACAACGGAAGGTACAGTAAAATAAGATTTCCTTTCTGATGGCATTATCTCCTTTATAGTGCCGTGGTTATCATCTCCACCCCGAAAATATTGATATGGGTTAACAATGTAATAAATGGTCTATATGTTTCATTTCAGCGCTTCGGTGTTACCATTTCAGGCTTTGCTATTTGACAGTTTCACGCTTTTGCTCGACTTCTCACTACACTGTTAAACTGACAGTGGCTGCATGGGCTGAGTGTTAGTGTGTGCATTTCTGGACCGGTCGGCATGGTGTTCAACTTGGCTTTGCACTAAGTGTCAGTAATACTCTTCAGTTACAAACATATGTTTAGTCCTTCATGAAGTAAAATTATACAAATCCACTTTTTCCATCCCCAATCATAGCTCCTGGGTGACATTGGCCGCGCCACCAAATCAAATGGATCCAAAATCTCTTTACCAAATCAAGTTAAAACGACGTTTCTGTACAGAAGCGTATTAGGGAAAATACGAATAACGAAAATAAAACCATTAGACATTTCCACTTTAATCTAGTCATAAGCGTCGAGATTAAAGTCGACATGTTGACTATTATATTTTGTCATTAAAGTAAAACATCGTTAACTAAACTTCATCTTAAAATGAGTGTTCCATTTACTAGATTTTCTCAAACCCCGTCATAAGTTATGCAGCACATTAAATGCTTTGTGTTGTGTTCCCCGAGCCATGTTAATCACTACGTGCCTCTTAAACGGACTTCCTCCGCACTAAGGCCTTGTTCACATGGGCGTTAAAATCGAGCGTTTTTTTTGCGTTCGTAGCGTCCGGTGAGCGCGGATCAAGCGCCGAGTGTTTTCTACACGTAGGAGTCAATGAGGTTCACATCGGCTTTGGTGACGGCGTTTGTCCGCTGCGCGTTTAAACGACATCAAAAAAACGTTGCATGCAGCTTTTTCTTGGCGTTCAAAACCTAACGCACGCAAGGAAACCGCTTCTAGATCGTTTTCTGGGCATTTATTTTACGCTTCGGGGTGGTGGCGCATTTCAGTGCATAACACCGGTCTAAGCACACACTCAACTACTGTTTCCTTACCTCAAAGTGACAAGTAGTCTCTCTTCGGGGCTAACACCAAGTCGCATATTGGTTGATCGGCGTGCAATGTGGCATTGCACCAGCTGCAGCAGACAATCAAAAGTGGAAACCGACATCCGACAGTAATTAAAAAAACTTGCGCAGGAATTTTCGCATTTCTTCATAAAGCACAAAAAAAACTTCCTTTAACCCGACGTTGTGCAGTCAGAGGATGAACCCAGTAGCGGCGGCGATTTTTCTCTCCCTACGTCGCCGTATTACGAGTATTTTTAAAACAAGAAGATTAATATCTAACATAGCAAAATGGTCCATATTGAAAGGAGGCACCTCAAATAAAACGACAAGGGCTTTCATATCCAGTTCCCGACACTGCCTCCACAGGTTAACACACAAACTACAATTTGGGCTGCAGGCTGACGTTAGACAGAGAAACGAACGCCGGTGTAGAATCGATCGCCACCACAAAATGCAACATAAACGTCTAGGACGTTCAAAGCAAGTTCGTTTATCCAAAAACTTAACGCCCGTGTGAACGAGGAGGCGCAGGCAGCGCTCGCCACGCACAAATTAATTTCATGATATTCCTGCTCCCTGAACATTTATAATGCTAAGATACATACTCGATATAATTTTCGTGATGAAGTGCACTAAAGCGTGCGTTAAACATGGGGGGCACGGTGGCGTGGAGGTTGCACTGCTGCCACGCAGCAAGTGGTCCCGGGTGTTCCCTGCCTTGAATTTGCATGTTTTTCTGGTGGGTTTACTCGGCGTGCTTCAGTTTCCTTTCAAAGTCATTTAGGATGTGGGGTTTCGTTATGCTACATTGCCCCTGCTAGTGTATATGTGCTGCTCGTATTCGCACTGCGATGTGCTGGCGGTTCAGGATTTGCTCCTGCCTCGCACACAATGCTTGCTGGGATGGGCGCAACCCTGAATGGATGACATATTTAAACATGTATAACGAACATGTTTTAAGTTCTGAACACCCCTTGACCTAAAGTTTGTAGTTAGTTTTAAATTTCACAAAGACGTTTATCATGTGGCGATTGGTTATGTGGAGTAAGAAAATGGATGGATAGGAACTGGGGGTTTGGTACGTCAGGTAGACACAGCACGCATACAATAAGGAAAGCCCGCTCAGAAGAACATTCATTGAATTCTGCGTTCGTGTCTCCGACCACCAAGTCACGAACCCAACATTTATACAATATTTAAGTTAAACCTGTGCGATACTCATTCATACATCGTTTTTTGAAGCCTCGTCAGACCTGCCATAAATTGAACTTGCACCTGACGACCCCTTACTGCGAGGGAGCAGCACTACCGCCTCACTACCGTGCATGTTTAATACCTGCTTTAATGCATATCATGAAAATGATAAAGTATTTCTTAGCATTCTAAATGTTCATAGAGAAGGAAAATTAGGAAGTGAATGTATTCTGTGTGGCGATCGCTGCCGGAGTCTCCTCAGTGCGGAGGAAGTCAGTTTAAGAAGCGTAGCGATTAACGGGGTCAGGGAACACTTAACACAAAGCATTTAATGTGCTACATTAATTTATGACGGGGTTTGAGAAAATCTAGTAAATTAAAACTCATTTTAAGATGGTTTAGTTTTCGACATTCTGACAAAAACTACGAGAATAAAGTGGAACCGTCGACATTCTCGTCATAAACGGCGAGAATAAAGTCAACATGTCGACAGTTTTTTTCTTCACCGTGGACCTAATACGCTCCTGTATGTTGTTGGATTGCGCAAAGACCACTTAAAAATAAAATTGTCTGTGCGATTGAGCCCCGCAAGTGATCCGCGTTACCGCTATGCACATTAATTCCGTCCTCCTGCCGCAATTGGACAACCGGACCGCGCGTTTGCGGGATTTTGCACCGATGGCAGTGGGCTTTTCTGGGTGAAAGATAAAGGATTGCCCCCACCCTCCAAACATAGTTATCGACACCAGTGTCGAATCGTGGTATTTCTCAAGGTGCTTCCTGCTTCATATGAAGTCCAGAATTGTCCGCTCGACTCCCTTCGCTGCCGTACATCGTGAACCCGACACTCGCTCCTTAGTACTGTGATCGCCAGGACTAAAAGGCACCAACGTCATAGAAGACATTCTAAAAACAAAACATCTCGCAACACAAAAATGGAAATGCCAATTTCCCTGCAACACGTTGCTTGAAACCCCGCTCAAAAAAAAAAAAAAAACACTTGCAAAAAACATTGGAAAGACTGGAACGCTACAGAGACGTTGGAAATTTACAACGTCCACGTCTGAATGGACCCTTAATGGCTGTTCTTTAGCCCCGAGGTGTCAAACGCCTGTCATCGATAACAACCGTACCCGCAGGTAACTGCCAGCCATTTGCTTAACTAGTAATCAATTAGTGCCCCTAATGGCACACACTTCTCTTCATTTTGCCCTGCTTTGTAAGACACACAACCCTTCACCCTCACCCCACTCCCCAATTTCTCTTTAAACAGCAACAAAACGAGTTGACCAGTTAGCTGGGTCTACTTGCATTTTCTAGTAGAGTCCAAAAGCAATAAAAGGCGACACACCAACCAATGTTATATTAGGCTTATACTTGCAGTTTGTGATATAGTTTTATCTTCATCTTGGTACTCCTATTCTGCACACTGACCTTTCCCAAAAACACCGTTCTGTCCTCCAGATGACCTAAGCAGAACCCGAGTCACACCGTCACTTTTGGTTATTTTCGTTTATGATTTAAGGGTTGTGACTCTTAAAGGCTAAGATACTATGGCCTGTAAACAACGACTATTGGTCACCAATTAAGAAAGCAGCTTGAACGTAAAACACGCATCCTTCCAGGACCCGAGTTTCACGTCGCTGCCTTAACAAGTAGAACATATTAAACCATCCCGACCAAGGTCAATAATTAAAAGACCCAGATCTCACAAAATGCAAGATTTTGTATACGTTTAGGCATAGACGTTGAATCAGGTTACTTATGGTGACCACCAAGTCAAGTTAGCCACCAACCTAAAACCCCGCAGGTCAGACCAAGGCGTATCACCGACTGAATGTTTAACTCACTTGCAGACACTTGGGTTAAGTGTCAAAGCCTTCTTGACAAAAGGGTCGTGCTGTACCGGATTTTCCGCTTTTTATTTTACTTATTTATTATAAAAAAAAAAAGAGGGAGAGAACAGCAAACAAACCTTTTTTTGATACGCTGCCGATGCTCAGTTCAATCCACTGGTAAACAAATCGGTTCAGTCCGCCGCGTCTTTCACATGATGTATAAATGATGAACAGCGCAATTACGCGCTTGATTGTGACACGTGGGTGCGAATAAGGGGCGTGGTATTAAAAACCAATTAGACCTGTCCGTACCAGAGCCTCACACTGCAGTCAGCTGACGGCGGTGATACGCTATTATTTGGCCAACCAACCGACATTAAACGAAGATGTGGGAGTCCTGTGGTACCAGCTAATCACTTCAGCCGTCCATCTTCTAAAACTTCTTACCCAGGGCCCCGTGCAAACTAGTGCGCTGGGGCCCCAGTTTCGATGGCAAAACAGACACATAGGCGTCAGAAACACCGTAGGCCCCTATACTCCTGGGCCCCCGACCAGTCATACATAACTGTCACACTGGACCATCCATCCATTATCCAACCCGCTATAGCGTAACTACCGGGTCACGGGGAACATGCTGGCACCAGTCCCTGCCAACACAGGGCGCAAGTCAGCAAAACAAAGCCCGGGCAGGGCGCCAGCCCACCGCAGGGCGTGCACACACACACACACACACTAGGGACAATTTAGAATCACCAATGCAACTAACCTGCATGTCTTTGGACTGTTGGAGGAAACCGGAGTACCCGGAGGAAACCCATGCAGACACGGGGAGAACATGCAAACAAGCGAACCCGGGTCTCCTAACTGCGAGGCAGCAGCGCTACCCACTGCGCCACCGTGCCGCCCACTGGACCAAATTAGAACTCAAAGTAAAGGATCCTGGTAAATATTCACAAGCCCGAAACGAAAATAACTCGGCCCCGGAGCTGTTTGGTGACGCCAATTAACATCGCATCAATTTATGTATTACTTATTTATTTATTTTTTTGGCAGTGAAATGACGATGGGGTCCAGACAAGCGGTACAAAGCATGATGGCTATGGCGCCAGTGGCCAGTTTATTATAGTGAGTAGTCGGCACAGGACGGCAGACTGTGTGGTTTGTATGGCAGTATTACTCCTGGGTTCAAATTCTGGCGCAGGCACGCCTGGTGTGCACTTCGCACAACCTACCCGTGCATGACTTTACTTTTACGAAAATAAATAGTATAAAAAATAAAAAATAATAATAAATAATTTCCTGGTTTTGCCTTTTTAACGAAGATCAAAGTCTTGTCGCTCAAAGCTGTCTCAATTGAGCGAGCGTGTGTGAGGGAGCGAACCCTATTATGGACTGGAGGCCCGTCCAGGGCTGTTTCCATCCAACTGGCTTTTTATCGATAAAATGGTGTGCGTGATGACGTCATCCCACCCAAAACGAACTGTCGCATAAGTTTTGTTGTATCGCGAAAAAATCTGCCCTTGAGCCGTTTCCATGCATAATTTTGTGTATGTCGCAAATTATCTACCTTTTGTTTTCCACGTTACACCCCCTCCACTAAACAAAGAAACAAAGAAATTGAGAGATTATTCAGACAGTTTTTTGAAATTTGCCAGCTTACTGTTATTTCAGTTTCACAAATAATTGGAATTGTACATAATATCCGAAGACGACAGCAGAATGAAGCAGTTGCTTGTCTGATAGCCCTAGAGCTCGAAGAAAGTACCCCAGTGCGACGAAACCCACGGGTATGGGAGAGACGACGGAATAAGACCTTCTGGGAGGAGGTGGTGGAGAGACACTTCACAGAAAATCTCTGGCTGCAACATTTTAGAATGACACGGCCGATGTTTGAGATGTTGTGTGGATTCATCAGTCCTGATGTTGTGCCCATCACAGGTTGCCACCGACCACCGGTTCCAACCCAAAAGCGGATTGCCATCGCCCTTTACAAGCTGGCAACCTGCGCCGAGTATAGAGTAGTTGGAGAAACTTTCGGGGTTAGTAAAACTACCGTCCATCGATGTGTATATGCTGTGTGCACCGCTATTAAAGAAAAATTAATGCGGCGTTATATCAGACTTCCGACTGTAGCAGAGGCCAATGAAATTGCATACCGCAATTCCTTGGTGCATCTTGTGCCACAGATTTACGGTGCGCTGGATGGCACGCATGTGCCTATTCTTCCCCCGACGGAAGGCTACGCGATTACATTAATCGCAAAGGGTGGCCATCTATTGTTCTCCAGGCCCTTGTTGATGACAGGTGCATGATACGAGACATTTGCGTTGGCACTCCTGGAAGTGCCCATGATGCAGCTGTGTTTGCAGCATCGGATCTGTACAGGTGAGCCTACCTTTCAACATCCCTTCTCAGTGTGATAACAACTGAATTAGTACTGTAACCTGCTTCCCTTAAGGTTTTTAATTAAAACTGAAATTTGAATTAATACAAAATAACGACGTTTAATAATAAAAAAAAAGTTAATATTAATGAGAGAATTTCTCATATATGCTAAAACATCTGCCATTTAATAATAAGAAAAAATGTTTAGATAATGAAACACACGGTTTATTAAATATTTTGACTGGCACAGTAAATTACCTTTGCGGTTTTTGTATTATTTAGACATCCTGAGAGACACCCCCAGGCTACAGTTGATGTGGAGGGAGTTCAGGTACCCCTTTTAGTAGCAGGAGACCCAGCCTATCCGCTACTGCATTGGCTCATCACGAGAAATAACGAGTCTCTTCATCAGACCATGCGAACCGCTCCGCCATTCTCGTTTTGATTGCACGTGATGAAAATGTATCATGTGACACATTTATTTGCGTTAAAGCCCTTTTTTCCGACAAAAGTGTTTCCAATGTAGATTTTGCTACATCTGTAGTATCGATGTGGAATTTATGCGCTAAAGTTAAACGGAAAAATATTATGTCGACATGTACAACATTTTATCGATAATTAGCATTTCCATCAGCTATATCGGTAAAAAAATTGGAAGCGCTAAAAACTCCTTGGATGGAAGTGACTCTCAAGTATCACAGCAGCACTGGGGTAATGCAAGGAGGAAATGTGGTGGGAGGTACACTGGTTATTTTCAGGGCTCATTTGCACAGCCAGTCAGAAATGTGGGCTGTGTGGACTCCGGTAACATAATTCTATTAAAGTATCCATTTTATATAGCTTTGTTGAATCCGTGTGGACTGGTGGCGCAGCGGGCAGTGGTCACCTGGGGGCTCAGATTGGTGAGGGAGTGGGGACAAGAGAGAATGTTTACTTCACGAAGTACTACATGTATTTTAATTGAAAGGTATTTCCGACTCATGTCCAGTATTCGGTGTTAAAACGGATAATCGAACTCAGTTACATACACTCATTAATTGATAGATACTTTATTAATCCCAAGGGGAAATTCACATACTCCAGCAGCAGCATACTGATAAAAACAATATTAAATGAAAGAGTGATAAAAATGCAGGTATAACAGACAATAACTTTGTATAATATTAACATCTATCTATCTATCTATCTATCTATCTATCTATCTATCTATCTATCTATCATATAGTGTCTTTTACATCTATCTATCTATCTATCTATCTATCTATCTATCTATCTATCTATCTATCTATCTATCTATCTATCATATAGTGCCTTTTGTATCTATCTATCTATCTATCTATCTATCTATCTATCTATCTATCTATCTGCCAACAGTTTTTTTGTATGCATTTCTTTGTCCAGTGATTTTTCTTCTATGATATTAATGTTTTCTTCTTAAAATGCACATTATCTACAGGTCTATTTTTTGTGTTTTCTGCTTATTCCTTATTGTCAAAAACACAGATGTTTCTTAATCTTTCATACATGTAACACTGGCATTACAGTAATTTTATAAACACATAACAAGAGAAGGAATAAAGGCCACAATGAGATGAGTAAAAGGAAAAATAATGAATTCATTCTGAAACGGGCTGAAATAAAAAGCTCCAGGACTGAAGCTAAGAAGATGAGCGCTCTACACGACTTTACCTATAAATCAATAGGGAACAACATCCGCATGGTTGCAAGTGTAGCTGGTGTCTGGTCAGTTGTCGTGTGCCAGTCTGGACAAAAGTCCAGGGCCACTTTTTGATAGGAGATCATCCCTGATTACCTGTCACTAATGCAAATGAAGAGTGCTGTTTATCTAAGGTGGCTATGTCATAAAATAGAGTGAGGTCTACAGTGCAACAGGGTAGATTTGGCAGTCTAACCCTATGGCCTCTTGAAAGTGAAGCCTTTCGGCAACTGGATTTCATAGGACTAATAAAGGAGTTTGCTGCAAATAACAACAGAATAATCCACTAATAGTGAGTGACATCATCCATTCCACAGTTGTGAAGTTACAAACGCAGCACCCTGAGGCACTTGTGCTAATCACTGGTGACTTTAACCATGTGACGCTGGACAAAACATTACCTGCCTTCTCCCAGTATGTGGATTGTAACACCCGGGGAAACAGGACTATCGACCTACTGTATGCAAACGTTAAAGACGCATACAGTGCCACCCCGCTGCCTGCGCTTGGGAAAGAAGATCATAACCTAGTTCTGCTTCAGCCTCACTACAAACCAAGAGTGAGGTGCTACCTACAACCACACGATCATTCAGGAAATGGTCCCCTGAGGCAGAGCAGGCTCAGAGAGACTGCTTTGGAACTACAGACTGGGATATACTGCTGGGGTCACATAGTGAGAACATTGAAGAGGCTGTTGAATGCACAACTGATTACATCAACTTCTGTATGGACATTGTAGTTCCAGTAAGAACAGTACGCTGCTATGCTAACAACAAGCCATGGATTACAAGTGACATCAAGGGCCTTTTGAACCAGAAGAAAAGGGCTTTTAAAGGTGGTGATCAGCATGAGCTCAAGCGTGCAGAAGGAACTCCAGTCCACTCAGGGCGACGAAGGAGCAGTACAGGAGAAAGCTGGAGCAGAAATTGCAGAATAACAGCATGAAGGTAGAGTGGGATGGGATGAAGATTATCACTGGCTGCAGCTCGAAGCAGAGTGCCACCATTGAGAGAGATGTGGAGAGAGAAAACCAAATGAACAACTTCTTTAACAGGTTTGACCACCCTAACCCACTCTCACCTCGGAGTACTGCATCCTCCAACCATCCTTCTGCTGATACCAGCATAGGTGAGACATCCCCACCCACAATTACAGCAGCCCAGGTGAGCAGAGAGCTGAGAAGACTTTGTGCCAGCAAAGCAGCGGGTCCAGATGGTGTATCGCCACGACTGCTGAAGGCCTGTGTGCTGGAACTGGGGAGTCCTCTACAGCGCATCTTCAACCTGAGCCTGGAACAGGGGAGAGTCCCAAGGCTTTGGAAAACATCTTGTATCACCCCAGTCCCAAAGGTATCACGTCCTAGTGAGCTGAATGACTTCCGGCCTGTTGCTCTGACGTCACATGTGATGAAAACCATGGAGCAGCTGCTGCTTCACCACCTGAGGCCACAGGTCCGCCACGCCCTCAACCCTCTGCAGTTTGCATACCAGGAGAAGGTGGGAGCGGAGGATGCCATCATCAATATGCTACACTGATCCCTCTCCCACTTGGACAGAGGCAGTGGTGCTGTAAGAATTGTGTTTCTGGACTCCTCTAGCGCCTCCAACACCATCCAACCTCTGCTCCTTAGAGACAAGATGACTGAGATGGGAGTAGACTCACACCTGGTGGCATGGATTGTGGACTATCTTACAGACAGACCTCAATATGTGCGTCTTGGGAACTGCAGGTCTGACATTGTGGTCAGCAATACAGGGGCGCCGCAGGGGACTGTACTTTCTCCGG
Source organism: Polypterus senegalus (assembly GCF_016835505.1). Lineage (NCBI taxonomy): Eukaryota > Metazoa > Chordata > Cladistia > Polypteriformes > Polypteridae > Polypterus > Polypterus senegalus. The sequence continues at coordinate 181,211,782 of NC_053163.1, forward strand.
TCCTGTTCAGCCAACATACATCAGACTTCCAATACAACTCGGAGTCCTGCCACGTGCAAAAGTTCGCTGATGACACTGCTATCGTGGGCTACATCAGGAGTGGGCAGGAGGAGGAGTACAGGAAGCTAATCAAGGAATTTGTTAAATGGTGTGACTCAAACCACTTACACCTTAACACCAGCAAAACCAAGGAACTGGTGGTGGATTTTAGGAAGCCCAGGCCCCTCGTGGACCCTGTGATCATCAGAGGTGACTGTGCTGAGGGTGCAGACCTATAAATATCTGGGAGTGCAGCAGGATGACAAATTGGACTGGACTGCCAATACTGATGACCTGTGTAAGAAAGGACAGAGCCGACTATACTTTCTTAGAAGGTTGGCGTCCTTCAACATCTGCAATAAGATGCTGCAGATGTTCTACCAGATGGTTGTGGCGAGTGCCCTCTTCTACGTGGTGGTGTGCTGGGGAGGCAGCATAAAGAAGAAGGACGTCTCATGCCTGGACAAACTGGTGAGGAAGGCAAGCTCTATTTTAGGAATAAAGCTGGACAGTTTAACATCTGTGGCAGAACGACGGGCATTAAGCAAACTCCTGTCAATCATGAAGAATCCACTGCATCCATTGAACAGGATCATCTCCAGGCAGAGGAGCAACTTCAGCGACAGACTGAGGAGATCATTCCTCCCCTACACTATGCGACTCTTCAATTCTACCCAGGGGAGTAAATGCTAACATTATTCAAAGTTATTGTCTGTTTTTACATGCATTTTTATTACTCTTTAATTTAATTGTTTTTTTGTATCAGTATGATGCTGCTGGATTATATGAATTTCCCCTTGGGATTAATAAAGTATCTATCTATCTATCTATCTATCTATCTATCTATCTATCTATCTATCTATCTATCTATTATATAGTGCCTATCTATCTATCTATCTATCTATCTATCTATCTATCTATCTATCTATCTATCTATCTATCTATCTATCTATCTATCTATCTATCTATCTATCTATCTATCTATCTATCTATCTATCTATCTATCTATCTAGTGACCTTGTTGTTCATTCTGTGTTTTATACACCTCATTCTCATTGTTTATTCCTTGCTAATATATGGATGGTCTAAAAACCAGATTGATATGGCACAGGATTAAATGTTACATGGGTTTGTTAAAAACAATTTTGTGTGCCTCAAGTGCCATTGATTTACATTTTGCTGGTGGTGACAAAAGCAAATAAGCAGCGGCCTTGAGCGCTTCCTTGTCAGATGGCATAGAGCGGGTGTCGAGTGCTGTGCCGCACCAGAGGTGGTTTATATTTAAATTCATCTCTGACACTCTAGAATTGATTTAGTAACATACATTGCTTTACGCAAGTCATTGGAATTTTCCAGAAAAAAAAAAAGTCATCTGCCAGCTGTAAGATCTTTATTTCCTTTAAAGTGAGTTTAATACCTTTAAGTTGATTTTTAGTTACCAAAAAAATGAAAATTTTAGAGTTAAAGAGAAAAGGCAGGGTTGTGTAAAGAACACCCTCGACGAATTCCTCAGTAAGTTTCTAATCGTGGTGTGACTTAATGAAAACGTTTAAGTATTGAGCCATTGTCATCCTTCTAAAGCGTCATTGTGCAAGTGCACAATGCTGATATAAGCGCCTTGAGCACTGGAGAAACACTATAAAAATAAAATGTATCATTATCGAGTTAACTCCGATTCTATTTTGACTCGATTCTTCTATTCTGACCTCCTTTTACAAGGGTGTAGTTGACGGCATCTTCACCTGCTTTATTGCGGTGTGGTACAGCAGCTGCTCGGCCGCAGACAGGAGTGCACTGCAGCGGGTGCTCAAGTCTGCACAGCGGATCAACGGCAGCAACGTCACCCCGTCTCATCGAGGAGAGTCACACCAGCAGGTGCACAAGTAAAGCCTCCTCCGTTATGGAAGATGTCACTCATCCTGCACTGTGTGCCTTCCCTCCCGTAAGGCAGGAGATTGCACAGCTTAGCACTACCAGGTTGAGGAACAGCAACATCTTCTTGGATGCTATTAGACTAAAGAATACCATACATCCAATTATCCAAACCGCTGAATCCGATCACAGGGTCACGGGGGTCTGCTGGAGCCAATCCCAGCCAACACAGGGCATAAGGCAGGAACCAATCCCGGGCAGGGTGCCAACCCACCGCAGACTAAAGAATACAACATCACTAAATATGACTGTACACTCGGTGCGACTTATCAACTACACTTTTTATTTAGTTTCAGTAGTTTCATGTACTAAACTATTTGCTTTTTTTTTTTTTTGCTTGCTGCTAATTACTGGCCATACTGCAACAATATTTCTTTTAGCTACAGTCATCTTACTTTTTTGATTTTATTGAAATCACACTACATTCCATACAAATAAATCAATTTTTACAAAAATAAGATCGAAAACAAATCAACCCCCACCCCAGTCATCTTACTTTATTTATGTATTAATGTTGTTTCGTTCTATTTGATTGTGTTTAGCTGTAATACCTTTAACAAGAAGCTGTGGGGTTAAGAGGCTACTTATGGGGTACTTTTAATTATGACGTTTTGAAATTATGAATTACTCGGTACCCGAGTATTGAATTTCGTTTCTGCGTATGGATGTTGGAATGACAATAAAAAGATCTTTCATCTTTGACACTGTCTTTTAGCGAAAGAACAAATCGATGAATAATGAATAGTCGACGTTTGATGACATCATAGGACCCGCATCTCCCTGTCAATCGGGAGCGAGCTCGCGCGCACGTAAGGCGTCACTACCGCAACAGCCTACGTACAAAGCTGGGCGCGAGATAGAAAGTGGCGGCGGGATGTGCTTGAATGCAGTCGAGCACCAAACTAGCTCACAAAATCAGAGGATTCTTTTTCTTTGACAGGAGCGAAGAAATGTTTTCTATGTGAATTGGCACGTTTTATGCGTTCAGAAACTCGAACGAGCTACGGAGTCGTCTTTTTGTTAGTTTGTTTGGACAGTCCTGGCAGACGCCGAGAAAATGTCCTGGTGGCCGCGCGGGTAAGTGGGGTGTCTTCATTGTTTAAACAGCCTTCTAAACACGAAGAGCGGGACATGATGCACTGAGAAGATGTTAATTTTAAGTGATTTGGGTACGGGTTACTCAAAGTTGTGAATGCGAATGAACTTTTGAGCCGTAGTCAATATCGACTGATAATTGTGAATGTTGTGTTGCCACCTGCACACGAAGTTGACTAATACGAGGGGAAGATCCAAATCCACATTAAAGCGATGATGCAGTTGATTGTATGGCGTGGACGGCTTTGGATGTTTCACTTTATTTTAACATATTTTTGTGCTGGATTTTTCTTTTCTTTTGCAACGTTCGTGGCAGCCGTAAAAGCGAAAATCTGTGGCCCAGGAGTCACAGTAAGCGAAGCATGTAGCCAGTACTGATCGCCTGATACCGGGAATGTTATGCAAACAAGGTCGGTTTATATCTCGGTAGTGCGAGCTACACGGGTCGTTGATGTCGTGTATCCTCGGAGGAATCCTTGTGTACCAACACGTAAAAATATAAAATACAAAACGCTTTCACCCCAGTTTGCTGCTGTTGCTGTAGTGTTACTCGTAAACTGATGGAAACACGTTGGTCTGTCGGCTCGGTTCATGAAATGCCGAAGTGATGTGCGTTATCTTTTTAAATTATCTGTCCATTAGAGCAATGCAAACGGCACAAGAAGGGTGAGTTGCTTTAATTGCGCCTAAACCTTTTTATTGTTTGAAAAGGTTTTTTTTTTTTTCACAACCTTTGTGGCATAAATAGAACTTTGTCTCCAGACTTGACTATGGCTTTTTACAGTCTCATTAAGTAAATGTATACATGCACACATGTAAATCCTCCCTTCATGGTTTTGTTTGAATATGTTATGAATTATTTTGTATTGTAGCTAGTAAGAATGATTCCTCAGTAATTTAATAAATAGTGTTTAACATATTTACTTTTACGCATGGTTTTTGACCTCCTATCCTAGTCTGTCAGTCTTGTCCGGTATGCTTTGTTTTGATACATGTGGATAAATATTTTAACAATTTAGTGAATACAGACTTCTCTTGAGCTAATTTGCTCTTTTAAATTCTTTTCAAGAGAAAACATATTTTTTTGTGCATCTTTATATTTTAGTGAGGAAAACGAAGAGATGATTTGTCAGGACACAGATTCTGATGTACCAGACCAGAGGGATAGTGGAAAAGTGAAAGTAAAATGGACACAAGAGGAGGTAAGCTTTGAGGAAAGTGTACTGTATGTACAGTGGGAAATTAAGAAGATTAGCAGGTAGTTGCTTCTGTGACACATGCCAACGTGTAGATCTCCACATTTTGCCGTTTGTTGTATCTAGCCTTTTTTTTTCTTTTTTCAAAATAATTAAAAATTGAGATTAGAATTATGTAATACATATTTCAAGTTTCTGACCCCTTTTTCCTACTGTTGTTTATCAGTAGGTAGTAGTAAAGATGATTTCATTTTAATTCAACATATTTTCAGAACCCCCAAATGCTTTGCCATTTTTGATTATGAAAAAAATGGCTTATTTTCAGTTTATTTAAAAAATATCTTAAGTGCATCCGGAAAGTATTCACAGCGCATGACTTTTTTTTCCACATTTTGTTATGTTACAGCCTTATTCCAAAATGGATTAAATTCATTTGTTTCCTCAGAATTCTACACACAACACCACATAATGACAACTTGGGGAAAAAAAGTTTACTTGAGATTTTTGCAAATTTATTAAAAATAAAAAAATAGAGAAAGCACATGTACATAAGTATTCACAGTCTTTGCCATGAAGCTCAAAATTGAGCTCCGGTGCATCCTGTTTCCCCTGATCATCGTTTCTGCAGCTTTATTGGAGTCCACCTGTGGTAAATTCAGTTGACGACGTGATTTGGAAAGGCACACACCTGTCTATAGAAGGTCCCACAATTGACAGTTCATGTCAGAGCACAAACCAAGTATGAAGTCAAAGGAATTGTCTGTAGACCTCCAAGACAAGATTGTCTCCAGGCACAAATCTGGGGAAGGTAACAGAAAAATTTCTGCTGCTTTGAAGGTCCCAATGAGCACAGTGGCCTCCATCATCCGTAAGTGGAAGAAGTTCAAAACCACCAGGACTCTTCCTAGAGCTAGCCGGCCATCTAAACTGAGCGATCGGGAGAGAAGGGCCTTAGTCAGGGAGGTGACCAAGAACGCGATGGTCACTCTGTCAGAGGTCCTCTGTGGAGAGAGGAGAACCTTCCAGAAGGACAACCATCTCTGCAGCAATCCACCAATCAGGCCTGTATGGTAGAGTGGCCAGACGGAAGCCACTCCTTAGTAAAAGGCACATGGCAGCCTGCCTGGAGTTTGCCAAAAGGCACCTGAAGGACTCTCAGACCATGAGAAACAAAATTCTCTGGTCTGATGAGACAAAGATTGAACTCTTTGGTGTGAATGCCAGGCGTCACATGTGGAGAAAACCAGGCACCACTCATCACCAGGCCAATACCATCCCTACAGTGAAGCATGGTGGTGGCAGCATCATGCTGTGGGGATGTTTTTCAGTGGCAGGAACTGGGAGACTAGTCAGGATAAAGGGAAAGATGATTGCAGCAAAGTACAGAGACATCCTGGATGAAAACCTGCTCCAAAGCGCTCTTGACCTCAGACTGGGGCGACGGTTCATCTTTCAGCGGGACAACAACCCTAAGCACACAGTCAAGATATCAAAGGAGTGGCTTCAGGACAACTCTGAATGTCCTTGAGTGGCCCAGACTTGAATCTGATTGAACATCTCTGGAGAGATCTTAAAATGGCTGTGCACCGACGCTTACCATCCAACCTGATGGAGCTTGAGAGGTGCTGCAAAGAGGAATGGGCGAGACTGGCCAAGGATAGGTGTGCCAAGCTTGTGGTATCATATTCAAAAAGACTTGAGGCTGGAATTGCTGCCAAAGGTGCATCGACAAAGTTTTGAGCAAAGGCTGTGAATATTTATGTACATGTGATTTATCAGTTTTTTTATTTTTAATTTGCAAAAACCTCAAAAATTTTTTTTTCACGTTGTCATTATGGGGTGTTGTGTGTAGAATTCTGAGGAAAAAAATGAATTTAATCCATTTTGGAATAAGGCTGTAACAAAATTTGGAAAAAGTGATGTGCTGTATTTCAGATAAAGGAAGTTTGATTATTATAGGACATTATTAAAGTTGGACTTTGTACAGACACCATATTATATACAGTACTTGGTAAAGATCTATGGGTTACTGTAGTGTACCTGTCTTGACTAAAACCAAAAATAATGCTACAGCTGTCCAGTGATGCACAGTACGTGAGATTGGGTGCTGCTGCCTCTTAGTTAAATCATACACTGTAATACTATAAATGTTTTAATTGTAAGTAGGGAGAGTTCACATTAAAACAACAATAAAGAGTACAATACTGGAAGCGCAGTCACTTTGTATATAAGATACGTGTGTTTTGTGTGGGAAGTTAAGTTCGCCATGTCCAGTTTCCTGATTGGGATTTCAGAATGATGTTAAAGCCTTATGGGACCATGGGAGTTATGTGGCACATACAGTAGCTGTATACAAAAATGCTAACAGATGTAATTTCGACCTGGAGTTTGCCTACTAGGACTCAGAGTTCAAGATGCTGTTATTTGAAAACCTTACTATCTGAAACTGAAGAGTATCAGAGTTTAAATTGTATTACTGTTATTTTGGCTATTATTACTCGAAAGGGCCAAATACACACATTTGAGCAATACAAGTGGCAAGTCGGCACCGGTAATTTTTAGCATTTTCAGTGTTTGTTGTTGGGATATTCATAATTTTGTTCACTGTGTTTAAAAGAATTCTTAACTGGCTCAATCAAAACTAAAATACTTTCCTGTACAATATTTTGGGTTGCCATCCCTGGATGTATTTTTGACTTTTTATATAGTGCATTTCTTTTACGAAAATGTCATATTGTGAGAATATTGTATCATAAAGCCTGAATCACATTTTAAGTTATATCATCGACTTAAATGTCGTCCTCATGCCTACCAAAAAGTGATTTCAAAATTGGAATGTTGGTATCCTGAGTGGTTAACCCTCTCTTTTTGACTGTCTGTGATGACTTTTAAATCTTGAGTTATTCTGAAACCTACATTATTTCTGATGGGTTACTGTTTCTTTACATATACTGCTTTAAGTATTAGATTTTTTTTTTTTATAACAATTCCTCTCAAGAGTTTGTTTGCCAAGAAGTACATGCTGTTGCGGAGAAACTGATTGGCTGCTCTGCGCCGGTGTCATATTTTTTTGGTCAAACATACCTGCGTTCACTTTTTTGTTTTTTTCCCCAATAACTATTCTGTGTACTTGTAGATCAATAGAAGTTTTTGTCCCCAGGGGGAAATTTTGGCTTTTCACAGACGCTCTTTAAATAAATAAAGAAATAAAGAACTATGTCTATTACTTGATTCTTAAAAAAGCTGGAACACTGTAAAATTAGTGTTTTAATTCATTACAGGATAAAAGACTAAAAGCCTTGGTCCAGGACTTGGGTTCATCAGATTGGAAGACTATATCCAGCTTTTTACCAGTATGTATTGAAAAATAATGTTAAAGTATTATGGTGTTGAGCTTCTACTGAAGGAGTAATTTCTATAGTTATTTCAGTAGTGGGGAGAAAAAGATGTAGTTTTTAAGACATTCTCTGTTTTACTGATGATATGTGCATTTTCTTAATGAATGTAAACACTATACTTAATGAGGATATCGTCTTTAGTATGTTTTTAAATTGGTATGTAAGATTTCTTAATGGTCTAGTCGGTGAATAATTCTGAAGACAATTACAGCTTGGGAAAGCTATTCTGAAATATAAAAAATCTGGACCAGTAACTCATGGTTTTTCTGCCCCTTCTAGTCTACTATTTCTTCCCCCTTCTAAAAGGAGTTTAATGTTCTTCAGGAATGTTTCCTGTATATAGTCTAAAATGATTTGACTTCATTTATTTTGTTGATAAGTCGGTATTTCAGGGAGCCTCTATTATGGGGTTTACTTGCTCTTAGAATACATTTGGGTAACAAAAAAAAACAACAACAATTACACGGCTAAAACAATGGGGAATAAAAGTATGAATTGAGGAGCAGGTGGCAGAATGGAGAGAAAATCTTAAGTGAAGAAATGAACTATTCCTTTGAAAGAGGCTAATACTTAAAAAGGCAGCCCACTAACATCAGTAACGTGTTCATGAGGATATCTTTAATCCCATTAGATGAAAATGGTTGGTTAAATGGAAAGTAGGCTTAGTAAGAAAATATGTGGTATTTTACATAACAGGAAATTTTAATGTGCTCTTTGCAGTTTGATAAGGTGTTGCAACGATTACCACTGTGGCCTCACAGCTCCCGAGGTCTGAATTCAAAACCTGGACTTCATTAAACCTTGTAGACCTCATATATGTAACACGTTTTTCTCTATCAGCTTTGTAACTGCTTAGCCCTGTCATTGGGTCTTAGTTTATTTTATTTTCCAGTAAGGAGTGTCTCCTTAAGTGTTGGATGAAAAAAATAACTATAAATATATACCAAAAATCTAAATTACTTAAGCATAGTATGGGTTTTGTAATCACTTTTTTGCCACATCTAAAAAGCTTGTTCAGTCTATAACAGAGAGAGAATTTTAAGACTCGCACCATCTGCTATATGCTCACATAATTCTGCCGTCAAATTACTGCCGCTGAGCGCACTCTGCATAAAATTGCCAAACTAATGTATGTAACACCAGTGATGATCATTGTCTGATGTAACACCAAGTAAATGGGAAGCATTTAAATATTCAGATTCTCAGTTCTACATCTTGACACAGTCGTACTCTCTTAACATCATAGTTTTTCAGTCTTTGTTTCTATATAAATAAAAAATAAAGGTGAAAGCTGATAGAAATGATGTAATATACTTAAACATATTGATAGCCTGCATAGTGAGATAGTAACATCCCTTCATCTGCAGTTAAGCTAGCCTGTCCTTTATTGCCAATACTCATTATGTACAGTGCTGCAGAAAAGTACAGGGTGAGTCAAAATTATGTTCATATTTCAGTGGTGAAAACAATTTATTCACAAAACATACTTCATATGTGAAATATGATTTACAGGAATGTCTCAACCTGATCGCCATAATGTTCAACACATGGACCATATGAGCCACAAAAATTGTATATAGATAGTAGTACCATTAGTGTTTACATAATTTTTACTTATCCTGTATTTGTCCACTTTCCTGATCTGTATTGTTATAAATATATTAAAAAATGATGACTTCAGGTCTTTAGACAAAATGTAATATTAATGGGAACCAGCATAAACATGTAACACAACTTCTGAATTGCTACTTAGTTTTTTTTCAATAATAGTTATCCATCATCCGTACTGCCTGTGTGAAAAGGTAGTTGCCCCTCCACAGCTACTCGCTCACAGAGCTGACCAAAGTTAATTGATAACTAAATTCCACCGACTGAGCACAGCCAGCCCTGTTGAATCTGAACTTCATTATATATTGACACTTACTATGAGAGCAAAGTAGTCACTATTTGAATATACTTCAAATATACTGTACTATAAAAAGTCTTACTTCAAGGTAAAAACTGAGCAGGAAAATGGTTGTTTGCTTTACCTCACACTGATTTCTGCGTCATGTTACTCCAGGCACACTATGCCATATTGCTGTTTTTTCATAACTGTTTCTACACATCAATTCTGTAAACTTCAGTTTCATAAACTCACTTCTTCAGTGTATTTGACAGATTTGTTTCTACCCCACTGCTCTGCTCTTGGATCTTCTATTGTATTATGAACAGATTTCTTTAAATGCGCCACTATTGCTATAATAGTATAATTCTTCTGCTGGTTCTGTTTTACTACTCGACCTGAAATCCATGTTTTGCTGCTGTGTTCTGATAGAACTGTTAAGCATTCACTGCACTAAGCAACAGCTGGTCTCCTTTATCATTAGTGATAATGGAAAATTATTAGCATATTTCTGATTTTGCTGTTTTTAAAATTATTTTAAAGAGCCTTTTCAATGTCAGCAATCATTTATTTAGTTACCTCGGGCAACTCAGACTTTATGTGGAACTGAAGTCTGGATGTACGTTGCTTCAAATAGTGAGGTGTAATTTAAATATAAACACAGTATTTTCAGGCCACTGTATTACATATTTGCACCCATTCCAACTCAGACTCATTTTACCAAAGTTGCTGTGATTAAAGCCAACTGCTAAATGAATAATTTATAATGTAAAGGAAATGCATAACTTCAGAGCATTAGAACAGTCCAGAACGTTATTCAGGCTAACAAAGCTTTCCAGTCTTAATTCTTCTAAGAAAACATCAAGTCGAGTTTTGAAAGCCCCTAAAGTCCTACTGTCTACCACACTACTTGGTAACTTATTCCAAGTGTCTGTGGTTCTCTGCATAAAGAAAAACTTCCTAACATTTCTGTAAAATTTACCCTTAAGTTTCCAACTGTGTCCCCTTATTCTTGATGAAGTTATTTAAAAAAAAAAAAAAATCTTGATCCACTGGACTAATTCGCTTAATATTAAACAGTTCAGTCATGTCTCCTTTTAATCTTCTATTGCTTAAACTAAAAAGGCTCGGCTCTTTTTTAATCTTTCTTCATAATTCATCCCCTGTAGCCATGAAATCTGCTTACTCTCTCTTCTCTTGTCTTATTCTACCACTGGTATGTCCTTTTTGCAGTCTGGAGACCAACACTGTACCCGGTACTCCAAATGAAGCGTCACCACTGTGCTGTAAGGCTTGAAGACCATTATAATGCATCGTTAAACATGAACATGCAGCAGAACAAACATCAAAGCAAATCTGCCACTGAATGGCTCAGAAGAAGCAAATTTTTCGCCTTGGCCTTCGTCAAAGTTCTGATATGAACCCATTTGAGATGCCATGCTGGGAACTGAAATGAGCAGTTCACACTCAAACCTAACAATGTGTCTGAATTAAAGCAGTTCCACAAAAGAGTGGGCAAAAATTTCTCAATTGTGATGTGAAAGAAAGATATCCAATTACTGGAATAATAATTACTAATAATAATAATAAAAGCATTTAGTTATAATTATTGCTGCTGAAGGTGCTGCACCAAGTATTGAGACTATGGGGGCATTTTCTTTTTAAACGAGTTGATATATTGGTAGGTGTTGAATAAGTTTTCTTCATTAATGAAAATAATGATTTAAAAACTGTATTGTATATTCAGGCAGATTCACTTTCACTAATATTGCATTTTGTGTAAATGTCTGAGGCCATTCATAAACTATGCAAACACTAAGGTTATTGGGAAGAGGTTTTTTCACAGCACTTTAAGAATTTGCAGTGTTCTGAAACTGTGGCTTCAATTGTGTAATTTCCTTTAATATTCGTTTTACCTGTATGCTGCTTTTTATTCTGTCCACTCTGCTCACTTTCTACTGAACTTTGTTCTTATTCATATTCTTTCATTTTCTGCACTTTGGCCCATGACTACTTAATGATCTAAGACAAGGACATATTCCCTTTTAAGTTTTCAGTTAGTCTTTTCTTCAACTCTGATCCCTTTGCAAGTATTTTGACACAGCATATCAGTACTACACAAACAACATTATGAAGGTAATAATACACAAAACGTCAATCCACCCAGCTGTCCATTTTCTCGCATACTATAGACCAAACTTTTTCATTCTGAGGCTAAGGTATCGGAGTATTGTATTTTGAAAGACCTAGGTTTTCATATGTTGAATTTGTTTATTTGCAGAATAGAAGTGATCAGCAGTGTCAGCATCGATGGATGAAAGTTCTCAATCCTGAGCTTATTAAAGGTCCATGGACAAAGGAGGAGGATGAAAAAGTAGGTCATTGCTGAAAAAGATGTCCTGGTTATCTTTACATGTCAACACTCCTCTCTAATAATACAAAGTACTTTGCATTTGACAGAAATGCTACACAAAGATACGGTTTTTCTTGATGCCGTTTTCCATCGCTATTTGTTGTGATGTACTGTGATTACAGGTGGAGGAAGTTTTGAGAATAAATTCTTGAACTGGAGACACCTTAGCATTTCTTTGATGAAGGTTCCAAATAAACATAATGTAAAATCAGCAAATTGTAAATGTTTAGGATGGTAGGTGGAGGCGATGGTGTAAGTACTAATTACTTGGACTTGCAGGACTTCAGTTTCTCTTACTAACTAATTAAAGTTCGGAGCTTTTTTGTTTAAAGTATACAAACAAGCCTTTTAAGGAGTTCTATCATTTTTCACATGTTATCATTTGAATATGAACACGATCTTTTAAGAGTAATTTTTCTTTTAGTTTTTGATTTATTAAACCTTGTGAAATGTAAATGAAAATCGCTTTAAATTTGATTTGTAGTAATGAGGCTTCTAGGGATTTTATTGGATATTATGAACAATTGATACTTTCTATCAAGGTACCATTTAAATTGATTATTAAAATATAGCCAAGTTATTACTGATGCTGAAAATGTGTTACTTGTTGGCTTATAATTTATTCACATATGACTGTAAAGCCCCTTTTTCTGCCACCATTACTCCAGGCTCCTAATGGTGAATGTCATTGTGTTAGCACAGCTAATACTTTTAAAGGTTAGTGTAGTAATTCAATTATCATTTTAATATTTTTCTTGACCACTCCCTTCTTTAGGTGATTGAATTGGTAAAACAGTATGGTACAAAGCAGTGGGCTGTCATTGCCAAGCATCTGAAAGGCCGTTTAGGAAAACAGTGTCGTGAACGTTGGCACAATCACCTTAATCCTGAAGTAAAGAAGTCATCCTGGACAGCAGAGGAAGATCGTATAATTTACCAAGCTCATCGCATGCTTGGTAACCGCTGGGCAGAAATTGCTAAGCTGTTGCCAGGAAGGTAAGCATGAAATTACCTTTGGCTTAGATCACTGTTAATCTCACTGAATGTTTAAGTTCCTTTTAATTATACTGGGTTAGGATTATGATGATTGGCCAGAACCTGGTTATTTACTAGAAAGCAGCAGTTGGGTGGTAATTAAAGATCATTGCAGTGAAAGTAATACATACATACATTTTTAATTTAAGCAAGTAGGAAGATGTATGCATGACATAACTTTCGGGTGTGTTCAGAGTCTTGGTTAGCTGGATTGAAAGTTGGACCATTTTTACATTTTATAGTGAGTTTATCAAATAGTTTAACAATTTTGTTTTATATGAAAAAAGTAGCTGAAGAGGCAAATGCATTATGGGGTGGAGGCAGAAGCCAGACTGTTGTTGTTATAACAAAACCTACCTCTGTGTTCTGGTACCGTAATGGCTGGTGATGAGTAAATAAGCAATACCGTTACTACCATATTGAATGAAGAATCTTGGCGAATTGAATGAATAAAATATACATCTAATGTCAAACCTTTCTTAAATGGTAATGCACGGTCGCCTGACCCTGCCCCGTCCTGTGTCCTGCAGCGTGTGTACTTGCTTCAACTCTCATAACTTCATGTCTTTCACTGTTTTGCAAGCTTAAGCAGATGTCAAACAAGTTAAAAAAAAAAAAATTACTATATAGTAAAACACTAAGGTCTGTGGGTCTGGTCCCTCTGAGCGGTTCGATTTGGTCAGTTTAGCTTTGGCATGATTGGTCAGTATGATTTTGGTGACTCGACGAAAGAAGTATGTGAGACACGAGGAGTAAAGCTACATGAGGGATGCTGAGAGAGTCGGCTTCAAAGATAGCAAAGATAAAACCAGACAGGAGGTAAAAGGGTACCTTGAAAATGACAGACTTTGAGAAGCAGGCTTTATAGAAACGTGCTTGAGAAAAGGAGTGCCGGTTAAGAAATGTTCACACATGCAAATTCAGAAGAACATTTGAACAGTCTAGAACAGGCCATTCAGTTCAACAAAGTTCACTGTTCCTATCCACTTAATTCTTCTAAAATAACCAAGTCTAGTTTTGAAAGTCCTACTGTCTACCATAGTACTTAGTCATTTATTCCATGTGCCTGTGGTTCTCTGTGTAAGGAAAAACTTTGTAATGTTTGTGTGAAATTTACCCTTGGTAAGTTTTCAAGTGTGTCCCCCGTTCTTGTTAAACCCATTTAAAAATAAGTCTTGATCCACTCTACTAATTCCTAATTTTAAACACTTCAGTCATGTCTCCTCTTAATATTCTTTTGAGCCTCATAATTTATCTCTTAACTTTGTAATATTAATATTAGCTTCAGTCGTACAGAATGTTTCTTTGGTTTTCACTTCACTGGGTGATTTTTGAAATTCCAAAAAGGTGTACTGCATTATTTGAGATATCTAAACAAAAACTGAAATATCCTGACAAATTTCCATGAGGAATAAGTGTACCAGATTTCAAAAATCAATTACAGTGGGAGAGGAGTCGTTTCTTGTAAACGAAGCCCCATGGGGGACCTCCCTTGTTGGCCTCTCCCCAAAATCTTTGATTGGCAAAGAATCCCATGGGTGAGATATCCCAGCACTTCACTGGTCAACTGACTGACAGAGGAGTTTAAATCTTTGCCCTTGGCAAGGATACAAACTGAATTATTAACATATGACAAGCCAAGTCACAGGACGTTTTATCTTGTTAGCTTCAATTTTATAACTTTACAAAGGAGACTGAATTTAAGCATTTATAGAAACGGTTGTATTTGTGTTCTTTAACAATAGTTTGTTTAGAAGTAAAAATGAAGACTTCACTTTCTAGCAAGTGTGATATTAAGCAAATCCTCCTGATCATACAACTTTACCAGTAGTAGGAGATTTTGGTAGCTGGACGGAGGAACTATAAGTCATTCAACCATCTAAACTTGTTAGGGTTTTTGCATGTGTGGTGTGTTTTTATATATATATATATATATATATATATATATATATATATATATATATATATATATATATATATATATATATATATATATATATATATATATATATATATATATAAAAATACCTCACAAATGTGGATGTTGAACTATAGAATTAATAAGCACCCATAAAGTATCTCTTGTATTTTCTTATGTGAAATACGTTACCTCGTTTGATTAGCGGTGCTGAATAGAAGTGGCTGTAAATTTATTTTCTTATGATCTTGTTGCAGAACAGACAATGCTGTGAAAAATCATTGGAATTCCACAATTAAACGTAAAGCTGAAACTGGCTTTTTTGAGAACACTGATGATGCCCCTCTGAATGTGCGGATTCCTGTAGATGAAGGAAATTTAACAGAGTTGCAGGAAGAGGAAAAAGAGGCAAGTATATATTTTTGCATCTCAATTTTCAGTGAGTAGCCTTTGAACCTTTTCATTTGCTTGCAGAACTGAAACTTACTTTACAGTGCAAGCAGATATAATCACAGTGCCCACAATGCATAAAGTATGTAGTTAATGCTACAGCTGGGGGATTTTTTGGTTAAATAATTTGAATAAATGTTTTAAAAATTACTTTCAAACATGCATTTTTATTTATTTATTTATTTATTTTTTAAAACGAAATGGTACAGTTAAACAGTTGACCAAATACCTTAATCAGTGTTTGCGGTCACAGAGAGATCCATCAGCCCTTAACTTGCTTGTTGCTTTGGAATGGGGAACCTGCAAGCTTTTCAGTTTGGGTGGTGATAGTGCCTTAAGCTCACCATGAGCTTGACTTTGTGTGGGAAGATGAATTTGTCTGCCATGCTGAAGCCTGTGGGTTATTTACACACCAATCTCTTGTGAACAGCTGCTGTTTGAAGCTGTAGGCTGTCATTTACAAACGAAGAGTAAGGACCAAAGTGATGTCATGACAATGTAAGGGCTGTAAAAACTTACCGAGTTGTTTTGTTGAGTGTGTGTGTGTTTTTTTTTTTTTTTTATTTATAATCAACCTTTTTGATTTCTATTCAGTGTGGTTTTGTTACTCTGAACAGGGATGATGTATTACAATATTAATGCAAAGAGTATGACAAGTACTGCTTCTCTAACAAATGAGCTTGCTCCAAGGAAAGACTAACTTTAAGTCAGTTGAGGTATTTTAGATATTGGATGTTGAACAAAGTAAAGTAGAACACAATGTTTGGCACAGCACAACAGAAATTGAAAGTGGCAGCAATATCAGTTTATTTCAGCACTTAGAAAATGGAAATGGTGTGAGAAAGCATGAGATGTACGTATCTCTCTTCTCTAGGTTGTGCACTGCAATTGTGCTCTCCTTATCTACTTTTAACAAGTGTGATTGTTTGCTAGTTCTCATCTAGTCTGGAATCACACTGTGGTACTGAGGTCCTTGTGTTTGTACTATAATTTTTTTGTTGTGGAGATGTCTGGGTAGGCTTGGCAGCCAGTGACCCTGATTTGGATTAAATAGGTTTGAGAATGTTACATTGGATTTGTACTTTTTTTCTTATTTTTGGTAACTATCTTTTGGATAATGGGGTATATTAAGCAAAAATAAAGATTAATAACTCGCTGATCTTCATGTTTGCTTGATTCGGGGAAGATTAATTATAAAAGGTATAGGAAGTGCTCTGCCCTCAGGCAGCAAAGAAAGGAGTGTAGCTGCCAGCAACAAAAATAGATGACTTTATGTAAGACTAATTAGCCGATTTTCTTTTTTTGCTTGGGTTTCTTCTTTATAATGAATTCCTACATCACCCACTTTCAACTTTGTTAGTTTGTGCTTTGTGTCATCCCTGCTGTGCTTTTATTACATGCATATCTCATATGTGCATATTAACTGTTATGAAATGTCCCAGGACAGTTGGCCTTGGTTATAGTGCAGAGGGTTAATTGGATGTAAGGAACAGAGTACCCTTCAGTATACAGTATTTGTTGTTCCCCTAGGGAGCTAATAATATTGTACTGAAGCACCTAATTCTTGAACTTGCAACATACAATCTCTCATGAGTAAAATACTCCTGCAGTAGATCAATTCTTGCTTTTCCTAGGGAGTTGGCTTTTGTTGTTGATTATTGAAAAACAGTTTTAGAGGACTTTTTATTCCTTTTGAGTTGAAACCTTTTAATAGGAATGATGAAAATATTGCATCTACCGGTATATATCATTTCACCCCGTAACAATACATCCTGTAAAAATTGTATTTTCCGTCTGGTTTTGAATGCAATGCTTTGATCTATAATCTTGGACTGTTACAAAGTTTTGGAGAATTTGGGTCAAAAGCAGTATGCGTTGAATTGTAGTTTCCTTCAACTTCTTAATTACGTACAGCATTGAGATTTACAAGCTGCATATTTGTGACCCATGTACTGATAAGAACAGTGTTTACCTCCAGTGTTCTGTCAGTGGGGGGCCGCTTTACCGAGTTATGCAAGTGTTTAAATTGACCAATGCGTGCCATTTTTGCTAGCTTGTGTTGCACCTCGGGTATGGAGTGAGTTAGTAAGATGAACCAGCAGTTCTCTGGTGGTTCTTTGCAATCTGAAGCATAGTGGCACATAATGGTCTGAACTCCAAGAATGATACCTTCATATCCTCAATATTTCATGTATTTAACCACCAGAGGGTGTACTGCATGTACCCAAGGAGGTATCATGTTGTCGGAGTTTTGCCCCAAATTTGTTCATCTCTTACACATTTTCGTGTACAGGGCAGCAGTGCTCTTTCACTTGCGACCAGCCCCTTTTCTTTGTGCAATTACAACCTCAGCTTGCGTGGTGGTGCAGTTCTGCTTCTGGCATTAGTTTGCAGGCTCTGCATGCCCGATTTGTTTGTTGATCACATGTAAGGTGAAAAAAGAGACACACTGCCTAAGAATATCTCAGTGGCTACAACTTTATTACCAGAAGATATTGACAAGTGACACATTGCCTAATTTATTTTTTTTTCCTGTAACATCACCCATTTTCAGTCGGTTAATTTTTGAAATTTTGGAGTGTTTTTAGTTTTTCTATTGTAGCGGGTTTTAACCCTAAATATGAATATATTGAAATATCCTTTCTTAGCAAATACCTGCTGACCTGGATATACCATCATGTCAAATATCAGCTTTTTAAATGAATGAGAAAATGTGTTTTTGTTGTTGAGTGAGTGAGTCAGTCGGTCAGCTTTGTATTGTAGATATCTATGGGTTTGTGTTTAGATCTAGAACATCTTTCATTTAAAATGAGTAATTTCCATAATTTGTACAAGATTGCTACTGCAGCTATACTTAAAACTCAAAAGTTTGACCTGTAAATATTTCCAAATGATTAAAGCTTTGTTACCAAAATTTTCTTTTTGGCATCAAGAGACTGCTTACAAATGTGGCAAAACTTTATGCTTTATAAAACTTTCAGGCTTTTTTTTTGTGTGCATTCCTTTTAAAGGTGTATCACTATGATGTAGACATGGATGCTGAGCAGGAAACCATCGCAGTGGAGCAGGTACAGAATGATTTAAATTTTTATTCTCCCCACCCAATCTCCCGATAAATGTATTATTTGGTTGTTCTGTGATGAAATCTCTGTGAAAACAATAATAAAAATATCATATCTCTGTCCTTCTCTTCACTTGTGACTGAGCTGCAGCTGTTTACTGTACTATTTGAATGATAGCTTGATTTTTTTTTTTTCCCTTTTCGGAATAGCTGGTGAAGCGTAATTTCTTACATTTTTTACCAACATTATTATAGGCTACAAGTAGCATTTATGCAGGATATATCTAAAATGGTGGTCCCTTTCTCTTGCTTTCACTTCTACTGCCTCTTTCAGCATCTTTTATAATGCTCTGTGCCAAACACCCATAACCTATTGCCTCTGTTGGTGTCTGCAGGAGCTTTGTCTTCCTCTCGCACCCTAGGAGACTTGTATGATCCTTCTAGCTCTTCAGTGGGGCTCAGCAGATAATGATCCACCACATTGGGCAACGTTCACTCTCTCCTCTGCGTGGTCACTGACCGCTCTGCCACCTCACCACCACACTGAACGACACCGCCTGATTCTACCTTTCCTTTTGTCAACAGACTCTAGTCCTCGCCCACCATCTTGCTCAGGCTCCTTTAAAGCTAATAGTGATGCAAATGCACTAATTACACACCCCGATGGTTTCACCTCTTGTGTATGCACAGACAGCTGATGTTCTCATTGCCTCTGGAACTGCTCCACCATGTTACTGTGCACACCTTCATCCCCTCTGAGCCTGAGTGCACTGTCTCTATTTGTACAACATGAACTGCTGCGGACCTCTCTCAGTACACACACTTGGCATCCATCCATTATCCAACCCGCTGAATCAGAACACAGGGTCACGGGGGGGTCTGCTGGAGCCAATCCCAGCCAACACATGGCACAAGGCAGGAACCAATCCTGGGCAGGGTGCCAACCCACAACAGGACACGCACAAACACACCCACACACCAAGCACACACTAGGGCCCATTTAGAATTGCCAATCCACCTAACCTGCATGTCTTTGGACTGTGGGAGGAAACCCACACAGACACGGGGAGAACATGCAAACTCCACGCAGGGAGGACCTGGGAAACGAACCCAGGTCACCTTACTGCAAGGCAGCAGCGCTACCACTGTGCCACCATGCCGCCCACACACTTAGACTCTTCAAAATATATTGTATAAATGTATCATCCATCTTTTTTTTTTTTTTCTCTCCCCAACTTTCAGGATAACCCATCCACTTTATTGCCACCGTCATCTTCTACCCCAGCTAAGAAAAGTACATCTGGAGCAGAAGTCTCTAGTACCCCTTCATCAATGAAGAACGTCAAGTTAGAGGGCAGTGAGTCTGAAGATGCCTGTCCCAATCGTTGGGTAGTAGATGGTTCTGGCTTCTTGCTCCCTACACCAGTCCCTGCATTAAAAGAGGCACTGGAGCTTATTGAGGTGGTGAGTTTCTGTTCATTCATGTCATAAATTGTCAAATGTTAAGCCTCTGCTCTTTTCTTCTGTGCTGTACAATGTATTAATGAACTAATGCTTTAATAGGTAAAAAACAAAATATACTGTGGGTCATTCTGTCCCAGCTGTGGTCTTTCATAATTCGATCTCTTTGACAATCCAGATGAATTTCTTTTTGTCTTTTAATGTTTTAAATAACCTCTTTCTTGACAGCTTAGGTGAATTGCTATGATACTTTATTAGTTTTTGACTAGTTTTGCTAAAAATGTATATTTTTAGTACATGCTAAGAATGCTATATGCATCTAAAATAGACATTTTGCTTTTGGTATAGAATTCATAGGCTTATACTTCTATAACCATGAACTCGGTGATCATAAAACTGCGGGTCCCAGTAACTATCTCAAGTCTGTGTTAGTTGTACTGTATAATAATAAGAATCATACACTGTTTTGAATTAAGAAGGTAACTGTGGCATATGCAGATAACGCATGATGTGCTTGGTTTATGATAACCCAAATTATTCACTTGGTAGAACAACTTTAACAATAACTGGTATAGGCTTGGTGACACTTTTTTTTATTTATTTATTTATTTATTTATTTATTTTTTTATTTTATTACAATGAAACCTGTAAGACTTCACAGCATTCAACAACTATGTGTTTTTATAAATCTATAGTCTTGTTTCACACAATGTGCCATTAAAATATTTCATACAAATCTTTGTTCTGTAAGATGTAAAAAGAACTTATTTGTTTCATGAATATAAGACTTGATGCTACGAAAACACTTCGGATGCTCAGCACGCAGGGTTCTACAGTAAATTGCACTTCATTATGGTGTTGCATTTCTTAATAGTTTTGCTTTACTAAATTGATATCCATTAATACTACCTACTTCTTTTTTTTTATTGAAATCTCAGACCAGATTGGATATCTTTCACTCCCCATGTGCATCAGTGTGCCTTGGGTCGTCATGGCCCTGTTGCTGGTTTACCGGTTGTCGTTCCTTGGACAACTGTTAATCAGTACTAACCACTGTATTCCAGGAACACCCCACATGACCTGCCACTTTGTAAAGGCTAGGATGACCAAGTCAGAAAATCTCCAATGTGTCCTTTGTCAAAGTTGCTCAGATCTTTATGCTTTCCCATTTTTCCTGCTTCTAACACATGACCTTCAAGAACTGACTGTTCATTTGATACCTAATAAATACCACCTCTTGACAGGTGTCATTGTAACAATATAATCCATGATCTTGACTTCACCAGTCAGTAGATTTAATGTTGTGGCTGATCAGTGTATGAGTCGTGTACATATTCAGGGCTTCATTATATTAAAATTCATACTTTTACAAAGGTGACTGACCCGTAATGCACCATTTAAAACTAATTCCAGTTGTGTGGCCAAATATGTTATGTGTTGTGGGTTTTTTTTTTTTTGTTTGTTTTTTTTTTTGTCTGTCTGTCATCTATCTAATTTACAGTACATCTTAATTACATAAATGAAAGTAAAATAACCTACCAGCAATCTGATTAATTTCACCATCCTTGGCTATAAACAGGAAATGTCAATGTATGTATTAAATGTTCAGAGCAGTTTGATGGCTTTGTGAAAGTTTACTAGTCTTGTCTGTTAAATAACTGTTTTTTTACTTTGTTTTTGTAGCTTTTTTAAGATATTAATGTTGTAAAGCACTTTAAGCTATGCTAACGTATGAAACGGTGCTATATAAAGACATGTTTTTGTTTAAAATAGGCAATAAATATTAATGGAATCGGAGATTTTCTCTGGATACAGTGGTAGATGCTTAGTCTGCTGCAGTCAGAGTTGCCAATGTCTTTTTGAAGCATTCAATGGATTATTTACCATCGGACATAAGTAATGTGCCAAATTCATTTGCTCTGTGAGCATATTTGGAAATAATCAGCATGCCAGTTTGCATAAAGGTGCTACTGACAGTACTATTTAAATGAAATTAACAGGTGCTGTAGTTTCATTAATACATAACATTGGACATTACCTGGTTTAAGCAATCTATAAACTTACTGTGATTCAAATGGGGGAAGCAAGTGGGGATCCCAAGAGGTGCTCAGAAGTTTTGACTGTGGTCTATGGCAGTGATCAAGTGGCAAGTGTATGGCCATATAAAACGCATCATATTATTTATAGGCTTTTAAACAGTTGCTGTTTACCAATCCTGTGCTCCTGTTACTTTTCAAATGTCAAATCTGCCGGAGGTTTGTTAAATGTGAGCATTCAGTTCGGAGTCTCCTGCCTGACAGTAAACCCTAGTGGAATGAATTTATAAGCAGCACATGCACAGGGAAAATCCTGTTTTTAGGCTTTTGTGTTTAATTTATATTACAATAGTTTTATTTAAAACTTAATATTGTGTTACCATAATTACAGTGCTGGGCATTCCTGTCCTTGACAGTGATGATGGTGTACATCCCACTCCTTCCTCCGAGCAGTAATATTATCGCTTTACAATAACGACTTGCATAAAGCAGGTGCAGGAGTTTCACCATCGTAAATGTGTTCTGTGTCACTGTCACAACTTGCCTATAACTCTGGTTATTGTTTAATTTTATATAAAGAAGCTGTAACCCTTATTTTGGTTTTGTTCCTTGTAGACAAGGCAAAATGACGCCCTTCAAGGACACAAAGAGAAGCTTCAAATTAAAAAACGGCTAACGGTGGAAAGGATAAAATCAGAGTGTTGTCCTACAGTGCCTTCAGTTTCAAACGTTAGAAATGGTTGCAGTCCAAACAGCACCCACTCAAGGCAAAAGTCCATTACTCAGGCAATCCTGCGCATGATTGCAGAGGATATGCTGCCCCTGAACTTTGTGGAAGGTGCTGGTTTCCGTAACCTCATGACTATAGTGGAGCCTCGGTACCCTCACTTATCACAGCGCACTATTGGACTTAAGCTTTATGACCAAGTAGAAAAGATATTTAAGCCAAGTGTGATCAAGGAACTGAAGAAGTGTATGTCATATGAGGTGGCGGATGCTGTTATCCACACTACAGTTGATGTTTGGTCAAGCAGAAAAAAAGATCAGATTATTGGAGTTCGTTTTCATTATTTTGATGATGAATGGAATATCCGTCATCCTACTGTGGCAGTCCGCCATGTGTGCAGGAAAAATGTGAATACTGCAGTTGCCCAAGAGCTAGAGTCTGTATTCCTAAGCTATGGTCTGTTTCCTCAGAACATTGGCTATGTGGTCACGGGAGACGCTAAGAATGCCATAGCTGAACATGACTTGTTTTGTGACTATCGTGTGATTTGTTCTGGCTGGAGTAATAATCCTGTTGAGGAAGAAGTTATAAACTTCCTGAATGATGTTCTTCCCCCTGAAGATGAGTGTTTGGACATCCACATTGGTACCCATTTGTGCTGCTTTACGTATATTCTGCACTTGATTATTAAAGATGCCTTAAAAGCTTCACGTGCAGTGCAACATGTGCTTAGCCAGATGTATAATATGGCATCGTTCTTTTGCCGCAGTGCCTATTGGATAGAGGTTCTGGCCAGTGAATGTGATTTGACCTTGGCACTTCCCAGCAGTGAGCAACACTGTTGCTGGAATTTTACCTTTGACACTGTTCGTAAGCTGGCGCACGAACCTGTTTGGAAAGCAGTCATGAAGCTAGTAAGCCAAGCTCACATAAAAGCTAAAGATGCTTCCACTGTTCCACCTGTAGTAAGAGCCAAGCGAGAGCAAGTGCTAGATATCATTGGCTTGCTGGAACCTTTTGAAGAAGCCACCCGTGTTCTACAAACAGAAGAGGTCACCTTTTCTCTTATTATACCTTCACTGATTAAATTAGATAAGGCACTGGAGAATAGAGAGACACAATTTTCATCTTTTTGCAAAGCACTTCGTACAGGTCTGCAGAGCAAGTTTCAAGCACTTCTGCAGCACAGAGACCTCATTTTGGCCACAGTTGTGGATCCCAGATTCAAGCTACAGCCATTTGAGCAACCTATGCAGGAAAATGGCACTAGTTTTCTTGTTGTTTGCTCCAGATGCAAGGCCAAGGCAATAGTGGAGTCCGCTATTAGGGATTTTGAATTTAGAGGGTCTAAGGATGACGACACAAAGCAAGATATTACCGAGGATGTTGGAGACAATCCAACTGTAGCTAACAATTTCTGCACTAATCGAAAACGCAAGCCAAGGGGATATTTTTTCCAGCCGTGTGCTAAAACATTTAAAATGTCAGAGTTGGATTTATATCTTAATGAGGGCCTGCTAGATTGGGACACCTCCCCTCAGAGTTTCTGGAGAGATGAGGCTAGATTTCCACAACTCCGGAACATTGCCAGAAAACTGTTGGCCATTCCCGCAACTTCAGGGGGATTTAGGCGACTTTTCCCCATTGCTGGATGTGTTACACGAGCTCATAAAAATAAGCTGCCACCTCACACTACTGAGAGGCTGATTCTGTTTAGAGAGGCTGTTAGGTGTGGAGAGCACGAAGGATGGAGGACATAAATATTTCATGTTAATGTGCCTGCTACGATCTAAGAAAAATCAATCCTAAATTGGTCATTTAAATTGAAGATGCAGACTAAATTATATTAATGCTTCTGTATACTTGTTTCTGTTTTTGTGTGTGACTCTACTGAAATGTATATAGTTTTCAGAGTAAACTTTAGTAACCTGTTGCCACAGCATGCATTTTTTTTCTGTGCGTTACATAATAAAAAGCAAGTAAAGGATTCAAAAGTGTATGTGTTGAGGCACAAGTCTGTTCTTGTCTCTAGTTATTAATTGAAGTTATTTCCTGGGGTGTCTGCCTTAATTTATCAGAGAAGCTAAACTCCATCACAGTGCTGCTTTGAAACCTTCTGTAGTGCCTTAATGTATCGGGAGTATGACCGCTAAATTAAATACAAGGAACAATTCAGTGGTAATGTTTAGAGCCACTCTATTCATTTGTGTATTGTAGTATGTGTGTTTGGCTGCATATGTGGCCAAACTGAATTGGAAACACACCTTTGTTTGTCATAGTCATTAGACCAACTGGCCAATTACAGTGCTGTTTTTGAGGTTTACAAATAAAATGTCTGATGTCTAAAACTGATGACAACTTGGACTGCACCGCAGGTCTTAATTTTTAAGAAATGTGTGTCTTCTAACATGCTAGAAACCAGAGGTGCTCCGATTGATTGGCTGTCCATGTAAACATTTATTTAAATAATAATCCAACAAAGACTTGATTGATTGAAAACTGTCCAATCACAAAAACCAATTAAGTCCTTGATTTTCTAGGCTTTATGGTAATTTAATTGCTGTGCTCGTTTTACGTGAGGTGTTCCGGCCATTGAGCCAGTGCACATCTTTTTGCAGCTATCTTCCTGTAGTCAGTGCTTGTTTTACAGGAGAATTTAGAGATGATTGGATTATTAGCCTTTATGTTAAAGAAAGTGGAGTAATAAACTGAAAAAAAGGGTTTTGGGCGGGGAATGAATCTGAGAACTCATTTTGTATAATTACACAAACGGCAAGAAAAGCTATTGAATTCAAAGTTTCTTTTGTTCTTTAACTTAAATCGTCACTGTTTGAGTTTGGACAGCAAGCTTGTTTTAAGTACAGCAGCATTTATTTATTTTTTGATTGATTTTAATTAGAAATGGGTAACATTCCATACAGTCAAGTCAAATTTAACAAATCAAAGAAAAATTCAACCCCCACCCGAGGGAGAGAGAGGAGCCAGCAACTGCAGCAACTCTATAAAAGGAGCAAGAAAAGAAGGGTATCCTTTTGTCCAAAATGTTTTTCATTAGATCCTGCCATATTTTAAAGTTTTGAACAGATCCTCTGTTAGAATTTTCCAATTTCAAGTAGTATAGAACATCAGTTACTCTCTGTCTGACTTAAGAGTGGTGGGGTGGGATTCTTCCAGTTGAGTAAGACAAGTCTACATGCTAGTTGTGAGTTAAAAGCGATTAGTTTGTCCTTCTCCACTTTAAGGCCCTCTGTGAGCCCAACAAACACAGCTGTTAATGGCTAAGCAGGGATGGTGACACCAAGGCTGTCTATTATGCAGTCATCGTTCCCAAAGTGTTGTTAATTTGGTACATCACCAGAACATGTGGCCCAATGAGGCTCCAACTTGATTGCAACGTTTGCAGGTTGGATTTTGCCCCAGAAAAAAATGTATACAATTTTTTTTTTTTTAAATGAGACAGATGCGCTCAGTAAGATTCTAAGTTGGATGACTGAATGCATTTGCACATGTGGAGCTTGAGTGAATTCTGTACATGGCCGCCTTCCACTCCATTTCTGAAATAATGAGTGACTGCTCCTTTCCCCAATGTACTCTGGGGTTTTTGAAAGGAAGAGACTTTAAAATAATTTTTGTAAATTGTGGAGATGCTATCTTGAGTCTTCAAGACTGGTCAATTATTCTTTTGAAATAGAGATGGGTGGAAAGTGAGGAAAATTTCTAGCTTGAAACTAATGTGTTGAGGAGAAGTTGTATTTGAAGTGTAATTGTTGGTATGCAGCTTAAATTTTTAATTGGTGGGGAAGATGGAGATTCATTTGAAATTGCTACTTAGTTAACAATAGTCTTGTAAGCTTAACAGCAAAGTGTATCTTACTTATAAACCTGTTAAGCATGTTAGACTTGTGTCTTCTTGATAAACAACTTGATACATTTGCAGCTTTTTAAAACCTTGATTCTGTGTATTTGTTGCTTTATGCCATACAGAATAACTTTTGGTAAGAAACCAGAACTGCTTTAATAAAATGGCAACCCATGTTTGTAATTACACCTCAAGCATTACGAATGAAGGAAAAAATACACCTGAATAAATCTAGTTAATGTAACATAAGCATCCATATAGTACAGTAAAATAAGCTGTAGTTCAAGTAAT
This sequence comes from Polypterus senegalus, assembly GCF_016835505.1. Taxonomy (NCBI): domain Eukaryota; kingdom Metazoa; phylum Chordata; class Cladistia; order Polypteriformes; family Polypteridae; genus Polypterus; species Polypterus senegalus. Next base: position 181,238,578 of record NC_053163.1, read on the forward strand.
GATTTTAATAAGTGTAAGTTTATTTACATTTAATCACTGTTTTAATTGTGAAATTTATTATTAGAAATAACTACTTTTTTTATAAGCTTTGTTTCAGATTGGTACATTACTATAAAAAAAAAAAAACTATGACCACTTGCAGTTGTGAGAAGCATTTTATTTTATGTCATATGTATTATGGATAAATATTTATGTACATATTTTATTAGTATGTGAGTATTTTTATGGTCGCTGAACAATAAGCCTACAGAATTTCATTTTGTTAGTGAAATGAACAGTTAACACCTGTGGACTATAGTTTAATTATTAAAATACACTTTAATATAGGACATGAGGCTTCTAAGTGTCTAGTTATGCAGGAGCTTAGTGTACAAAGTTTTTTAAAAGGATAAAAGGAAACCAAATCTGAATCTGCTGATCAAGTCACTTGAAATTGGTGATCGGTGTTGGCCTTAAAACCCTAATTAGGAGCAGCACTACGAGAAACCGTCCTAAAAAAGGACTTTGTCATGTGATCTGCAGAATGTTGGTTGAAGTCTTGTGCAATAGTGATGAATAAAGATCTTGGCAGTTCTTGGATTTTCATGCCAATTACCGTTTTGTGAGGTGGAAACTAAATTTATTTTCCTCTCTAGTTTTTGCATTTACCTAAAATTTGATTTGAAAGTTAAACTTATTAAATCGGTACTTTAAAGTGTCTATTAAAACTCTGGGAAGCAGACACTTCAGTACTGAAACAGGCTATAGTTGTATAGAATACATTACATGTCTTTAGCACTTTTTAAAAATTAAACAAAAAAAAAGATGTTTTGGAGTAAATTTAATTTAGCAAAGTTCTTCATGTGTGGTGAATAAAGAGTCGGCGTACCAGATGTGTTTTTGTATTTTGATACCACTCTATACCTGTGTAACAACACCATTGCAAAAGCAAATTCCAGTCTTGGCATTTTATTAAAAGTACAATATTAAAATATTGGTGTAGCCATCAACTAGTTACTCAACTGTAATTTAAGTAAACAACTATTGGCATTTATTAATATGAAAATACAGTGCAAGGCTTGAATCTTAATCAAACGCAAAGCATTTCCAGGCATGACATTTTCTTATGTAGTTTTTCTCACATATTCATTTAGGAGTAAATTATCTACTTGCAGTTGCACATGAGTACAATACTGACCTTCATCCAGTAATACTAATAAAAAAACTGTTCAGTTTTTGGAAGTTTGGTACTGACTTTGTACCATAGTATCCATTCTTGTGACATTCCTAAAGAGTGAACCAACGGCTGCTGAAGTGAAACCACCATTTTAAATTAAAGTGAGTTTAGGTGGATAGAGCTGCTTTTGAAGTAACTTCAAAATGTTTTACTTTGTGTTTATTGAAGTTTGACAAAATTCCTCTCCCTTTTCTTCAAAATGTTTGCTTTGGTCTAGTTTTTGGTTTTTCTTTCCGCTGTGCACTGCAAGTAAATTGTCAGGATGCACATACTAAATTGAAACTGCAATGTTAAAAGCCAGTAAGTACCACACACCTTGAGTGATGATTATACATTCAGTTGTTAAAGCTTATTTCTACTTGTCTTATTTTCATAAGAACAGTCTGTTTGTTTCATAGAATTTTGCATCACATCCATATTTGAATATAGCAAAGCTTGAGATGTGATGCACAGTTTTACGTATAAATATTCCTGTTTGCTGGTTTAAACAGAATTCCAACCTGCCAACATCAGCTGTTATAAAACATGCATTTATTTGAACTGATGAAAAAATTCAGTTTATATTGTTTAATTTTGTACATTTCATTTACAGAATCGTTTATCCCAGTATATACTTTTGGATGTTGTTCAGGAGTTATGTTGTAAGGCAGTTTCAGGTTTGCTTTCACTGCCTTTTTTACTTTGTGTATTATAAGGGGCTATGGTGGAGGTTGATGCTTCACCTGAATTTTTCTATTCGCTCTTCACTCTGCCCTATTGGTACTTATCTATGTTAAACTGATTTTTTTCTGTTCATTATATATATTTGTGTGTTTATGAAAAAATAAGGAGTTTGGAATAAAACCCATATGTTTGGATCATGATGAGTCCTTGGAGGAGGATTTAAACATCTGATGAGAATGCCTATGTTGCATCCCACAGTGGTGTGTACTTCTAAGATCCCTTTGGTGGCAGACCCAGGACATATTTAACGATCATCTCATCTTTTTGGTGGCCTGGGAGCTCCTAATGATTTCACATAAAGTGTTTGAAGGTGGTAAAGGAAAGTTTATGTATTTCAATGTGATATGAATACCTAATACAGATGAAATCCTGTTATGAAGCTCATGGGACCATAAAAATATTTCATTATAACGGAAATTTTATTTAACAAATTTGGGGAAAATACGTATAGTATTGTGATGAGGGGCGCGCAGCATTGGCACAAGGACAGCTCTGTAGCTGCTCTGCTGCATCTGGTAATCCGCAAAGCAGTTGGCTGTCCTTGAGTACTGTACTGTATGCAACTTTATACACAGTCAAATACAGTACTTTTGGTTGCCAAAGTGCATACTAGTGTACCAAGTAATGGCATTTGGTAACACACACTAGATATGGGCAGTATTTGCTAAATAAAATCTTCTGATTATTGCAGGATCTAGATGGTTGGTGTGATCTTTCAACTTTTGACCTTCCCGATGACCCAGATGAAGAGATGGCAGCACCCAGACCCACGTCAGAGTCCCGAAGTCTCATCAGGTTAGAAGGCAGCACCCTGCATGAGCTGAGCCGAGGAAACCGAGGAGAACTTATCCCGATATCACCGCTGCATGCAAGGGGCACCACACCTCCATCTAAAGAGAACGGTGGGAGTACTCCTCCTTCTGTACTCTCTCGTCATCGTCGCCGTCGTATTACCCAGTCTCCTGGCACCAGCCTTTTAGAACTGAATGACACTGCAAATTCAATTACCCCCAAGTGTACCCCAGTCAAAGAACTTCCATTTTCCCCTTCACAGGTAAGTTGTATACCAAGCTGTTACTGTGTGTGTTTGTTTTGTTCTCTCCTCCATTATTTAAGGAACTGTACTCGCGTTGAATTTCTCTTGTGGATAAGTCGGGGCTTGAGTTATCGTATAATTTCTGGTATTTTATAATGTCTGTCGTATAAGTCGAATGTAGAAAACTCGCACTATTGGTCCAAGAGATTACAATACGCGAACACCCACCTGAGAGAGTAACCACGGAGCACACGGCCTTTATTTTCTATGTATTGTGACTACGTGACCACACAGTAATACTCAAACTATTCCAAAGCGACATTTGCACTGTTTTGTGTGGGTTTTTTTTTTTTTTTTTTTTTTTGTTTCTTTCGGGTTTCAAGATCCAACTTGTACGCGAGTACATACGGTATCATTTTCCTGCAGTGACCTGACTTCAACAATATAACCTGTTAAAAAATGAAGGCACTTGGATCATAGTCAACTCGGCGTACATAGTAGCCATTTTAGAATATGACAAGAACAGGCCACTTAGCCCAGCAAAGCTATTAGTTTACACGTGAGTGACTGCTGTTGGAGCAGAGTAAACTACCAGAATAGGTCATCTCTAGAGAAGTATAAAGTAGTGCAGTCAAATGCTCTGAATTCTGTTTTGAATGGTACTGCTTGTTCACCTGTCATCCATCCTTTTCCCACAAAATGTTAATGGGACCCCCATGACAGCTGAATATGACCTGTAGAAAATCATCTTTTAATCAACCTTCTTAAAAATCTGTTTCTGAACTGTTTAGTAGTCGGAGGTTGCTAATAAGGTCTTAACATCAGTCACTTGATTTGTTTTTGGTTAATCTTGGGGCAAAAAAGCCACAGTAATTAGCTAACACTGCTTAAAATATTGGACTAATATAAAGAGTACAGTCGCTAATTAGTAGCTAGTACTTCATGAAAAGTTGTAAGCAGCTCAACATACTGTGTGTGTGTACTTTAGTTCACTGCAGCAAACTGAGCTCATCATTCAAATGTGCCGTTGGTTGTTAGCACCCTAAATGAAGCCTATGAACCTTTAAAATCCTTTTAAAGGAAATGGTTTGGATAATAGATTTTTTTTAACACTTTTTATCTCATATGCCACACAAGCAAGTCACATTTTTACAAAACTAAGTTCAAATCAATTCAGTCTCCTAGACTGCATTTTCAAAGACTGGTAATCTGTGGACTTGATTTTAAAGCATCATCAGACATGTCCTGTATTGCATGCAAGTCCGCTTTAGTTATTTACCAGTTTCAACAGCTTGTTTGATATTCCAAATCCGGGTTTCATTTTCTAATCAAATATCTTGCGTTTGTCCTCCGCTTATCAGCTTTCTAAACTGCTCAAACAAATGTGCTATACAAATAAGGAGCTGTTGCAGAGTCTGAGCTGTCAGAGATGAGTGCTTTTCCTTGTTTGCCAAAACGCATATTATGGCATTAAGACCCTGTTCTGTAAAAATGGTAGTCCTACAGATGACAAACTCTGTGGTCATAAAAGATCCCTGGATATCCGTCGTAAAGAGTAGGGAGTATCCCAATGTCCATGCTAAACTGCCCACTACGACCAAGTCATTCAGGCCCTCTTATTATCCACTGTCCCTAACTGGCTATCTCTCTCACCGCTTCACAACCTAACAGCTAATGTGTGCGGAACGTACTGGCACTAAAATGGCTGCCATCATATCATCCAAGTGGATAATAAACCATGCTGGTTGAAGTGGCACCCCACTCACTGAAGTGCTTTGAAGTAATGAGAAAAGCGCTGTATAAATGTAAAGAATTATCATTATTAACATGATTATTTGTGTGTGTCAATGCCAAACTAAGCAGAGCAGAGTCTGGTTAGGTCTGCTGCCTTTTTTTTTTTTTTGTTTTGTTTTATATAATAATTGGACCCTATGAATCTCTCCTTTGCTACCGCTTCCCTGATAACAGATGTCACACTGTCAGACATGCTAAATTAGATTAAAATAATGCACCAAATCGACACACGTACCCACTACATTAATATAAGGCAAATAAATCAGACAAAGTACAGTTCCAAAAAAATTTTATTAAAAAATTCAGTAAGACACTGGGGATTAGTACAGTGTAACAAATACAAATACCACACCCCAAAAAAAACTGAGACCTCCGAAAAAGTCGCTTCACGAAAAGAAAAGTTTACTGCATCCTCCAAAGACTGTCAGTCGTCTGCTCCGAATTTTTTATTTTTTTTTTTCTGCTACAGAAGCTGCTTCTCCACTCGGTGAAGCCAACATAACCCTCAAGTTTTGAAACCCCAAACCCCTTATCTGAGCTTTCTGCTCATGGCCATTGGCCAGCACTCCATGCAGTTACCACCTTAAATTGGACAGGGAAACACAGGCGAAGAAAGAGACATTCGAAAAAGACAACACTGAAGTGTCACCGGCGCGTGTGTCCGATGGAGCGCTGCTTAGTACGACAGCAGTGGTGTGTTGTGTTTTGCATGACAGATGATGATGATGATGATGATGAGTACAACTTTATGATTTAATGGTAGCACGGTTTTCAATGTCAAAGTCTGGTCTGACTTTTTAAAAGTATTCTCTAGCATAGTGTTGGTACAAAGGTATTTCTTTCACTTTATAATTTTACATTTTTTTTTTTTTAGTAGTACGAGGGTGTTGTACCGTATTTAGCCATTGTGGATATAGTGAGACGTCCACCAACATGACACCTTTTTATTTATTGCTAAGTAAAAAAAAAAATGATAATCTGCAAGCTTTCAAGGCAACTCCGGCCCCTTCCTTTTTTTTTTTTTTTAGTAAAATAGTCTCAAGGTATGTTTGACTTTGTTATACAAAAGTTATTTACAATTAAAGCTTAAAGGAAAATGATTGCAGTATGTATTGTGAGTTTAATGGGTATGTTCAGATGTATTTTTTGCACCGCCCCCAAATGTTTGTTAATTTTTTCTCGCCTTCTGTTCAGTTTCTAAACATGTGGACGAAGCACGATGCACTAGACTTGGAGAACCCTTCTCTAACTTCCACGCCCGTCTGTAGTCAAAAGGCAATTGTTACCACACCACTGCACCGCGACAAGACGCCACTCATCCAGAAGGAAAACTCGGTGTAAGTTCACGCAGCTTTTCAGTTTTATGAATAGCGACCATCACCTGATCTACTAAGAAGTTACGCTGTGATGGGATGTCAAATGATGACTGACGCCGACTGAGGACAAACAACAAATGATTACCTTGCTAACTTTGACTCTGCTCCTAATGTAAGGTGGCTGGAATGCGCTTTGTTGTATGGCATTTATCATTTTGTTTTCCCTCTTCTGCTGATCTTTTTGTGTTTTTTTTTTGATTCAGTGAAGAATAGACCATACCTTTTTTTTAAATCTTTTGAGAACTGTTCTTGGGTCTCTGTTCCTCATCTGTTTTGCAAGCCCTGTTTGTCACATGTTAAATCAGTAGAAATTCAGCCATCTTGTGGAAAATGTGTCTTAAAATTTTGGTGATTCAGGGACACTCGGTGCCTTGTGTGTAAAGCCGTTCACGTAGTGCGATATCCCCAGTGGCTGAGTCTGATAAAATCAAACCTGTTTGATTTTATCTTTAGTCCAAAGACAGATTGGTTGTCAGCTCTCATGTATACACAATGAATGAATGGTCATATGTAATGGAATGCAACACCAGTGTGTTAGAAATCCTAAACAGAAATGAGGCTCTAAAGTCTCTTGTTTCCTGTACTACAACAGAACGAACAGAAGAAAATGAGAGAAGATTACAGCTGCACTCGCCATAGCTGTTAACCATCTGTACTGCAAGGACTCGGTCAGGCAGCCTGCTGTTGGCTGTCATTGGGATGAGAATACAAGGGATGAGCTGGAAGGTTGGCACATGACCACCGACTTCTTTTTTCCCTCCAGTCATTTAAATTGATGTGGTCCAGTAAATGAGATCAGCAGTTGTGGTTGGCTGATCTGACATACCTCACGTCGAGACTTTAATGTTCAAATACAGTACAGGCCAAATGTTTGGACACACCTCCTCATTCAATGTGTTTTCTTTATTTTCATGACCATTTCCAGCACTCCATCACTCTCCTTCTTGGTCAAATAGCCCTTACACAGCCTGGAGGTGTGTTTTGGGTCATTGTCCTGTTGAAAAATAAATGATCGTCCAACTAACCTGACTTCTGCACAACACAACTGCTGGTCCCAACCCCATTGATAAAGCAAGAAATTCCACTAAATAACCCTGATAAGGCACACCTGTGAAGTGAAAGCCATTTCAGGTGACTACGTGTTGAAGCTCATCGAGAGAATGCCAAGAGCAAAAGCAGTAATCAGAAACTAGAATATAAAACATGTTTTCAGTTATTTCACCTTTTTTTGTTAAGTACATAACTCCACATGTGTTCATTCATAGTTTTGATGCCTTCAGTCATGAAAATAAAGAAAACACATTGAATGAGAAGGTGTGTCCAAACTTTTAGCCTGTACTGTAGCTAACAGCAGCCCTAAGAGGGTCTTTATCTCTATCTGCGAGTCCAGTTTCTTTGTTATGTGACAGGGAATTTAGCACAAGACTGACATTCGTCTTTGACCCGTTTGTGTTTAAACGCTGCTGAGCTCTCAAAACGGGGCATTCAAAAGGCCCTTTTTCTTTTTGTTGTTTTGTGTTTTTTTTTTTAACAAGTTAATATTTCTCATATAAGGAGTCTGTATGATATTAAATGGCAGTCTGTCTTCATACTTGAAGACATTTGTGCAGTTTATTTTGGATTAAAACCATTTATTGTATGATTTCCAAGATATTGTTACATCTTAATATAATCCACTTGCCTCCAGTTTAATGCATGTTTAGTGAAAGGCTACATTCAGACGTACGGTACAAGGCCATAGCTTTCTGTGACCGCATTTGATTTTAGGTAGAGCTCTAAACCTCACATGTAAGTTTTAACAGGTCAAAGTGACAAGTAAATCTAGATGAGTAATACATTTCAAACTAAATCCTGAAGGTTATGGCTGCCTATGGTTACACAGTCATCAGTTTAGTGATATTAAATTAGCATTACTATTTGTGTGCTTCTATGTATATTTATTATGTATGAGTATTTCAGAATCTATTTGGATGTCCTAATGTGGTGTTGGAATGATATCTTCATTTCAGATGCGGTGGGTGGCAGTACTTTTATCACCCTGTCCATGGTGAACGGGCTGGGAAGAAAAAAGGCGGTTCATCTTTAAGCAGCTTTTTACACAGTTGGTTTAGTTTTTTTGCTTGTGTGTTCCCTGCTGTTAGTTTTGCTGTAACTTGTCACAAAGAGGTAGAATTTCAGTAGACTCTGTACAGTTGTATTTTTGTTGATCTATCATATCTGAAAGGAACACTTTTTTGCCAGAAATGCAATAAGTATTGAAGTGGTGTTGACTCCTCTGGTAATGTTCATTTCTTCTTTATACTACAGTGCTAAGTTTCTGTTTTAATGGGAAAACTACAAGGAATGTTCTCATTTTATCTTCCTAATTGTTTTCATTAGCAATAACATTTTTCTGTGATTTAAATTCTGCGTATTTTTTGTAAATGGCTTTTCTTGTCTTTTTTAGATTTATTACTCCTAATCACACTTCTGAAATGCACACAACCCCCCAAACACCTACTCCTTTCAAAACTGCAATGGAAAAATACGGACCCCTGCGCCCTCTTGTAAGTGCCAGCATGTATGGTGATTTATAGTTTACCTCTGAAGAGAGCACTGAAACATACAAAGACCCTTCAAGTGAGAGTCAGACTTTGTAGGCTTCGCTTACATCATTTAAAGCAGATAGTGAACATTATGTCTGTTTCATGGTTAAAGAATTCTATTACATATGCCGTGTGTATCTAGAACACAGACCCCAGGTATAAAATGGTGTCGGAAAAGTGACCCGCAGCATTGTGCTTTAAAGTGTAGCGCCTAAGCTGTTTGGCTTCACAAGTGTACTGTAGAAGGCCTCACTTCTGTAAAATACCAGAAATAAATAACTTTTAGAGCCAGTTGTATGCACAGCTTAGAAAGGACTGCTATTATCACAATCTTGGAAATAGTTATAAAAAAGAAAAAAATGGCCAACTCAAAATCACAGAATGATCACAGTGCTGATTTTATGTAATCCTTATAACCCAAACCTACAGTGTGAAATGTCATTCCACAGTAGGAACCTCGTACTCGTAGGGAAGCATTTTATTGGATGTGTCACTTTTTCAGGATTAATGGACGAACGTTGAGGCCTGCTAAGTAGCAGAACACTCTTTGAGACTAAAAGATCATCCATCTGTGAGCTGAAGCTGAACTAGTGAGTCCTGGCTAGGGGCCCAAGAATAAATAAAGTGTCACGTGGTGTCTAGAACAGTAAACCAAGTAGCTGAGTCCATGAACAAAGTTTGTAGCAGACGTTAAGTTGAGATGTATATTTATTTATAGATATCTATTTTTATGATTTCTAATGTTTTATAATGCTGCCTTTTAGCCAGCAACACCAAACCTGGAAGAGGATCTCAGGGAGGTTCTTCGCAGTGAAGCTGGAATTGATCTCATTATTAAGGATGCAACCCCACAAGAGCAGAAGCGCAAAAGTGGAGTAAGTTGAGATGTTTTAAAGTGGTTGGCCTGGAACAAAATATTCTCCTCACGCTTCAATTATCTTTTTGCATCTGTATAAATACTGCATGCTATATTAACAATGACATGATTTAATATTTGTATTTAACTTTTTTTTTGTTGTTGAAAGTACAGTATATTTAACTTGCTACTGGTAGGACGCCGAGATATCCCCTTCAGGTTGTATTTTCAGACCAAGGGTTCAAGCATGTACACTTATGGACTTGTCTTTCCTCTGCACAGAATAGGCAGCCTATGAAGAAAGTGCGCAAGTCTTTAGCTCTCGATGTTTTGGACAACAAGAAGTGCAACTCTGCCAAGCTCGATCTTTCAGCGTCTGGACCCCATCTGGAGCCCCAGGTATTTCTACCCAGGCTATAAACTAGTATGACATATATTTATTTATTTTTTAAGTGAGTTACTTTTTTCCTGCTGCACTGCAAAAAAATTAATGTATACATGTCGGTCAATAGAGCGGCACGGTGGTGCAGTGGGTAGCACTGCTGCCTCACAGTTAGGAAACCCAGGTTCGCTTCATCCCTGCGTGGAGTTTGCATGTTCTCCCTTTGTCGGCGTGGGTTTCCTCCCACAGTCCAAACACATGCAGGTAAGGTACATTGGCGATCCTAAATTGTCCCTAGTATGTGCTTGGTGTGTGTGCCCTGCAGTGGGCTGGCACCCTGCCCGGGGTGTGTTTCCTGCTCTGCACCCTGTGTTGGCAGGGATTGGCTCCAGCAGACCCCCGTGACCCTGTAGTTCGGATATAGCAGGTTGGATGGATGGATGTTGGTCAATGTGGTGGTGTATGTGCTTAATGGGGCAATTTCTTCAATCTCTTTGACAGGATATGTAGATTGTTCATATGATAGTTTGATCTAATTGCATCTCTAAGGTGTACATAAAACATTAGAAAATTTTCTTCAGGTGAAAAAATGTAAACTGACGTCTTATTTCATATTTTCTTGGTAGCTTGAGAACTCCCTGTCCACATCTTTCAACACCTCCTCATCGAGTGTCTACACATCTATCAAGAAGGACAACAGTGTGCTGAACCAGGCCTTTGTCCTCCCACCCCCAGAGCCAAGCCTTGAGCTGAATGGGCCTCCTGTACCAGTAAGTATGGCATATAGAATGGACTGCTGCAGCCTTTAATTTCGGTGTTCACTATATTTTAGTTGTATATACTGCTCTTTAAAACATTCACAGGGTAAACAAAACACAATCAAATCCATTTATTTGTTACATATTGTTATACACATGGTGCAAATTGTAGTGAAGTGCTTAGCTACAGAAGCTCAAGAAAAACAGAAATAAATACACATGGAGGAACTTCTGGCCTGGATAATAAGAGAGCTGCTGCTGTCAATAACAGGCATGTGGGTGGATGTTAAGATGTGGTCAAATCTGCCCAGTTGTGCCCCAGGTTTACATTTAAAGCCATTAACAGTTGGCTAGAGCCAGTCCAGCTTATTGTATCCAGAAATGAAGCATGCTGATTAAAGATTGTTCTGACGTACAATGGTTGATGTCACCAGCATTTTAAAGTCAGAATTATTCATTCATTAGTGTTGATAACAGCGTGAATGGTTTCTGTTGCTGAATTAGTAAGCATTGTCCAGGATGATACAACTTCTCTCTCTAGACCAGGGCTTCCCAATTCCAGTCCTAGAGGGTCCCAGTGGCTGCAGGTTTACCAATTAAGAAAAGGGTTGGAATGAAAACCTGCAGCCACTGGGGGACCCCTGCTTTAGGCTGTAACATGAGCAAATTCAGTCAATATTTTAAAGGCTGGATTACACATTTTAGTTTTAACTGTAGTGTGCTCTGTTTAGTACTGTTACTTGATCACAAACAATTGCAGTGCCCTTGGAATTAGAAGATCAAATGGTATTGTGAACGTTCCTTCTTGTAAAGTGCTGGCTATTGCATGAACTCCCAGAAGCATCAGAATACCTTGGCCACTTCTTCATCTAAGAGCACAGTTACATTTTCATTTTGAATGAGCCGTTCACCTACTGAAGTTTAAGCACTGCACTTCTCTGCCAACAGTAAATCCTTATTGTTAGTCTTCGGGCTTATGGCCTCCAGCGCCAACTTTGTGCGGTAGTTTTAAGATGACGTATCAATGATAGTTCAAGTAAAAGTCCATCAGACTTTGTCCTGTTTTGACTTGGGGATGCTTCCACAGATTTTGTTTCCATCTTGTATCTGTTACAGATGTCTCGGGCCTGGGCGGCCGTTGCATGTGGACGTACAAAGGACCAAGTTATCATGACTGAACAGGCCAGGAGGTTCCTGCGAGCACTAAAGCCTGGCCCACCCAGCCGAGCTTTAATCCTGTCCTGAAGGGTGCAAAACAAGCAACTGTACTTGTTACCCTGGTATGATCCCTTTTCTTTTGGGAGGAAATGTATATATTTATAATAAAAAAAAAAAAGGGTAACTTGGACTTCGGTCGACCTTCTCCCTACTCTAAAATAGACTTGTGATGTAGCTAGAGAGATCACTGCCATTTTTTCTTGAGTCTTAAGTCACAGTGCTTGGCTTAAAAGGTACCTAATTATTTTGTCACTCTTGCATTTCTATAACAACTTGGACTGATAATCTAAACGTTTACTGTGATGCGTGTGAAAAATCGAGTGCAAACTTGAACTAAACTGAGCTCGTTTACTGTGGTGCTGCCTGCCGTTCCTGCCAGAAGAAACAATCAAAGCCAAGTGTAAAGAAAACGTGTATATTTCTACTTCACGGTGATCAAATGTCCTAAAGAATCATCCGTCAGACCACGAAGCCATAAGTGAGAATGAAGTCGGTGCTGCAGTTACTTGAATAGTTCCTGGAGTTTGTATATCCTGATCATCCTTAATTATAAGCCTTTTAAAAAAAATAAATGTTATGTAATTATTGTGCTGTAAGCTGGCTAGCCAGGATATACTCACTTCTGATTTGCTTTACTGGATTCAGTCAGTTTTTGTAATATGCCATCCGGTGAAAAGAAAAAATATTAATATGAACAGCTAATGGACGTGAATAAACCTTGCCAATGAAATGTTTGTTTTTGTCTTGGCTAACCAAATGGTATAAGAAAAGGATGTGTACTGGCCATTGGGACCAATCAAAACACATGTGAAGGAAACCAGTACTGGTGTATACAGAACAACGTGGAATGTCCAAGAATACATACAGTACATGTTTGGTTTTTCCCCTCTAAAAAATGAGTGCCAAAGCAATTTTTTTTTTTCCCATGTCTGCTCTTGGTCTTCCTGTGCTGGAAAAGCAGTCTTAGAAACTGGATGAACAGAATCTGACCTGACGTACTGATGTGGGGTATCAGCCGAGGCCTGGCCCCATTCCTTCCTATGAAGACGAAATTGTGGACTGGGAAAGCAGGCTAATTTTTATGAAACTAGAAAAAGTATTGAGTTGTGAATGTGTTTTGTTGTGTGTCTCTCTCTCTCTCTCTCTCCCCCCACCCATCCATTTTTGAGAATTCATCTAAAATAAGTGTTGCAAGTGGGGTTCTTCTGCTTGGGTACAGTTTTAATAGTTTTGGCTGCAGGGGCTGCTGTTGTGTAAACCTCAGGGCAGCCTCGGTTGTCTGTCTCAATTGGGCTGTACCTCTCTTAGGATTTTGTTTGATTAATAATCCAGAAGATGCCCAGGACGGGAGGCCAAATCAATGCAGGTAATGGGGTGTAGGATCTCCATTTTGTGTACCAGCCAGGACAACAGAAACATGAAGAGATGTGCACAGTTTGACAAGGTTCAAGTTTCTTTGCTGTGATTTGAAACATTTCTTTCACAAATCATCCATACATGCTTGTTTGAAATAAGCAAAATAATACAATTTATGTATAACTTGAGAATAGAAGATGTATATTTGCAAATATATAGAGAGATATGTATGGAACACAAGGTCTGTGATATGGTGTGCATATTTATAGCTGGCAAACCAGAAAGGGAGAAAATGAATCTTGTACTGTGTGTGTATATATGTGGAAATACGTATGTGTGTGTGTGTGTGTGTGTGTGTGTGTATATTTCCATTGTTATATACTTGGGCAGAATGGTGGCTCTGAGGCTTAAGGATCTGCGCTGGTATCCCAAAGGTTGCCAGTTCAAATCCCCATCACTGCCAAAAGAGATCCTACTCTGCTGGGCCCTTGAGCAAGGCCCTTAACCTTCAATTGCTCCAGGGGCGCTGTACAAAGGCTGACCCCAAGGGGTATGCAAGAACTAACACATTCCTAATACAAGAAATTGTATAAGGTGAAATAAAGAACAAAAAAAGAGGTAAGGACTAAAGCATGTCATCTTGTTATATTTATGTGGCATGTTTAGGATATGTTGTGGCGATCAAAGAATTTTAATTTGAAACCTGCAGTTAGCAAGCCCCATTATATTGAATTATGCCTATTTTCCTGTTTCTCTTCAATGCAGTTTTAGAAAAATAACAAATGAGGTTAGTGAGACGTAAGAATGATGCACTGATTATGGAGTTGCAGCTGCAGGCGGGAGGGTCCCCAAGGACTGGAGCTGAGAACCACTGATCTGTAGTGAAATGTTTCTTGCATTAAACAGACCACAGTCGCCCTTCAGTGCCCTATAAATAACTAATGAGAGGGCAATGCTTTTAGAAAATGGGTGGCAAGGACTTGTGCCTAACATTTGCTATCAGTGGTTAGAAGTGAAATAGGCCAACAAGATGTGCCGCTTGAGAACAGGTAGGTATATAAGAAAGTTGAGGGATTTATTAGGAAAGTCATTTCATCGTTGGGGTTCTTAAAAACAATGTGATGATTCTGATTACATTTAAACTTCAGTTCGGTGATCTGATGTTGTTTTCCTCCTCTGCTCATTGATTTCTAGCTCCAGTGGTTTCTTTTGATTTAATGTGGTTAATCCTGTTAAATTCTGAGTTGTTTGAATGTTGCATGTCTTAAACCTAACAAAGGACTTTGCCTTGTTCAGTGTGTTTAGCCGCTTTACAAAAATGTGACATTTTTAAAAGCCTTTAGAATGCTGAGCTGCAAAAAGATGACCTTCACGATGATTTTATGGGTTGTTTCATCCTCAACAGATGAACTGTAGGTTACTTTTACTGATTTACACAACAGCCACTCAGATTTGGCCCAAATATGTTTTAAGGGTTTAAGGAAAATAATTCTGTCCTTTTCATGAATATTGTTGCACAGTACTTTGTAAATAGCCGACTTATTTTGCTTTTGTTTAATCCATTTTTATTGCTTAGTGGTTACAATTTTATACTGACTTTAGAAACTTCCATCGGTGAAAATCTTATGAAGGGCTGAAGACCTCGGAGCACAAGCAGACCCTCCAAGACAGGTGAGACCAAAACAACCCATTACTGAAAAATGACATTGCACTACTGAAAAGGAAAATTGATTGGATACGAATGAAGGAAGTCGTATGCTGTGGATTTTTTTTTTTGCTATGGCCTGAATTCTTCCAAGTGAATTTAGAGAAGCCATCAATGAGCCGAGTTAATAAGTTTGTTTGCAAGTAGATATGTTGGGAGTTGAGCTGAACTTGTTCAGTGTCCACACGCCATGCTGTGCTAGTGAGTCCACTTGACAGGACTGAAAACGGCAGTTAAATGTCGTAGCTTAACTTACAGCTTGCCTGCAGGTAATCGGTGATACTGCTGATCTTTTTCTTATTCTGCATTCAGAAAAGCACAGCAGTGTTTTTTGAGGGGGATTTATAAGACATTTAGAAGTTTCTGCTTTTGTTAGATTTAAATGTTTAACTCTCTTTTGTTGATTGCCCTTCCTCTGTGCAGTTTTCTCCCTGCATTGTATCTTTTTAATGACAATTCAAAACGAGCAATCACTGAATAATCAAAGGTGTCAGACCCACTAATCAGTAAAGAATGGATTAATTAAACAATTAGAACACCTGGAAAAATAGAATGAAAACAGGGTTAAAAAGAAAAAAAAAAAAAAAACACCACCCATATAACTGCTGGGTACCGTACCTTTCTAAATTTCTATATTGTTCACAAAGCTTATTAGACCTGGAGTCCAATTAAAAACAGAAGGTGGTCCCCAGGCCTGAGTTTGGGAAGCCCCCTGTGCAGAATTTGCTCCTGGCCATACCTCCTCTTAGCTTGCTTGTCCTCCTGATCATGGCAACAATACAATTTGAACTTGGGCTCTTCTGATTACAGAGGAGTCTTCTCTGCCATCCTTAGCAAACTCCTCGACGTTGACCAGCAGCCAAAAGAAAAGGCCCACCGGCTGTTGGAGTGAAGCACATACTTCACATGCTTCATACCGTTCGTGGGTAGCTGAGACAGGCAGGGGCACAAGCTGTGAGCGAACCTCTCGCCACAGGCACCCCTGAAGTTTTTGCTATCTCTTAACAAGAGAAAGGAACAAAACTGAGAAATTCCCCACAATCTCCAATCGCAGAACTGTCCTAATTTTAAGATGGATGTGGCAGGGGCCATTGCTGTCCCAGCAGGCATTGCTAGTTTTAGCCTTTCCAGACCTTTAAACCCCCATACCCCCTTCCCGTTAGACGGATGGCAACTCTGCATGTTGCTGCCATCCAGTTTGGTTTTTCCGTTATGTTCACTCCTGCCTTGTCTGCAACTGTACTGGAAAAAGAAAAGGGGCAAAAAAAAAAAAAAAGGCTGAGTGATGCGTTTGGGGCCATCTGTTTAAAAAGTTTTCAGATACCTTTAAAAAACAGAAAGATGTAGTCCAGTCCCCACTGAGCTGATCAGAGCAGAGACTTTCCATGGGTGGGTATGGGACACCAACTACAGATGGTTTAAGAGTCCTGTGCAGAAGTGGACGAGTCAGGGTACTGGACCCTGCTAAACAACATCCTTGTCTTGGGAGAGGAGACTGACCTCATCCTCAACACAGACGAGACCAAAGACTATCGTCAAAGGGACCGAGGCGGAGAGGGCCGACCGCCACAGATTCCTGGGACTGAACTGGACTCTTACCACCACAGCCACAGTGAAAAAAGCCCAGCAAAGGCTTTATGTTATTAGGCTGCTCAGGAAAGTCGGCCTGAACCGTCGGCCTCTCACCAGGACTACAGAGGACTGACAGAGCATTCTCACCGCAGGCATCACCGTCTGCTATGGGAACTACACACGGGCAGAGAGGATCATAGGGTCTATGGACTCAATGTACGCACATCCCTGTCGGAAATGGTGAGGCACTCATTCCATCGAGCTCACTCTCTGCTCAGACACAAACTGTACGTACAATCTGAGACACAGCAGAGCGGACAGCATCGTCACTCACACCACAAGGGCTTCAACAGTCAGACTGATGGCAAAACAAGTTACTGAACATGTAAAATACGCCACACTTCCTCACTTCACGTGTCATGTAAATGACGAGTGACAAACGTGAAATATTTTAACTGTGCAATATTATTGTTTTTTTGTGTAGATATTACCACCATTTTGTATAGTGTTGGTATAATTCACATTATGTATTTATATTGTTTTGTTTACTATGATGACTCTGAAAAAGCTCTGCACAAGAGTTCCAATGTGCTTTGACCGTCAGTTTTATGCACAAATGGCAAATAAAGAAACCTTAACCTTCTGCCATGCCGGGTTTGACAATGT
This sequence comes from Polypterus senegalus, assembly GCF_016835505.1. Lineage (NCBI taxonomy): Eukaryota > Metazoa > Chordata > Cladistia > Polypteriformes > Polypteridae > Polypterus > Polypterus senegalus. The sequence continues at coordinate 181,255,821 of NC_053163.1, forward strand.
GAAATATCTGCACATCTTGTTCATAAGTGGTTTTCATTGGCAAATGAACTTTTCTATTTTTTAAGGCTGCATGAATTTTTAAATACTCAAAAATCATTTATTGGAAAGTAAAGCCCCAATAACAAGAAGACAAACATTTTAGTTATCAAACCAAATTAAATAACAATTAAAATAATTCCTCCTTAGTAATGTTTATGGTGTAAAGTAGCTCTTTATGTAGCATGTTATTTTAATGTGATCCATAATGCTTCACCAGTAATGGGCAGATGTCCTGGCAGTGACACTATAGAGCATCCAAACTACGGGTACTTGGCATTAGGCAGTAGACCCGCTACTGAAAACAACGTTCACTGCTCCGCCACGCTGCACATTCTGTTCCTTAGCTCTCCTCATTTCCAAAATCACGTGTGACAAACATTTGGGTACAAAGTGCCTCACCCGGCTGTGCAGCTTAGACAGAAATATTGGTTAGCTTTATTTTATTTTATTTTTTTGTTTTTAAACCAACCCATTTGCATCCCACTTTTCTAAACAAATATTTTTACAGTCCCTCATGTAAGGCATAGTCTTAATATAAAACATACTGCGTTCCTTACAGTCTTAACGGTTTCATATAAAAATAGACTGCATTGAATTGCATAAACAAATCCAGTACTGGCAGCAGACTAATGCTAACCTCGGACACTTTTGCTCCTCCATAATAAACTTTTTCTTAGTGTTTTGCCAACATCGAGCTTTGTGCCCTGACAGTACCCATCCCAGGGGTCAGATTAATTAGAGCTCGTCAAGGTTGAGTGGCGCAACGGGCTCTCTCCAGTATGAGAAGTGGCTGAACTCCGGACACTCAAACAGACACTGTCCTGGTTTGTGAAGAGGAAAGATGTGTTCGACCAGCTCACTCAGATGAGAGTACCTGCAGACGACACACAGAGAGGGTGAAGGTGCTGCTGTGGTGCTCCTTAACTGCATGCAGCAAGTTACCAAGTATGAGGAGGTGGCCACAGTTAGTATTTTTTATTTTATTATTTGCATTGCCTCCATACAACACCACACGTCTTTCTTTTTCCTGTCGCTGCTATGCAGATGGCCGCCATGCCATTTGTCTGATGTGCTCTGGTGTATGGATGTGGCACTTTACTTACCTCATAACGTGTGTGTTTTAAATTTAGAAGCAGATATCTTTAAAACATTTCAAGTACATATTGAAGCTTAAGTGTTATGACTGTATACTATAGAAGAAATCCATCCTCCCTGTTCTGGTCCAAATAAACCTCTCACTTCTGCTAACAACAGGAAAAGACCTCAGTAACTTACGAAGATACGTTTCCTTTGGTTTTTTCCTGAATGAGTTCTCCCTTGGGGTTCACAGTGAAGATCCTTGCATCTGATACACCAACTTGTTTGTAGGCATAAACATCCTATACCAGAAAGAAAAAAAAAAATGTTTTTCTTTAAAAAAATATTTGTCGAAATCCTAAAATGTAATGAATTCTGCTTTGCAACGGCCGCCAGCAGCTTTATTTGGGAACAGTTAGTTAGGCCTTTCAGAGAACAGCAGCTCACAGTGTCATACTGGCTCTGTTCCTTAAAACACACATGGACTGGTGGGGCCTGCTCTCGCGACCCCTGGGACGAAATCTGCACCCAAGGCTCAACCGGCAGGCGGTGGAGTGTCATCCCCCTAGAGTTGGAATACACCTGCTGTTTGCTTATCCAGACATTCAGCAGCGGACGTACTCCAGTGAAACACTAAAATCGACAGAGGTATCTCCATCAGGACTTTAGGAAGTGAACTGCTTACTTCACTTTCATTTTTCCTTAACTTAAAGGCCTTCCTTCTTTTAGCTCGCTGCAAAAAAGTGGTAGGGGAGGAGTGTCAGAAAAATAAAATAAGACCAGGGCTCTACTTTATCTTTTTCAAACAAATACCTCATAACTGGTTACTGTTTTGGACCTTACCAGTAGCACACTGGTTTTACCAATCAATCCTGATCAGCTATGGATCAGAATGGTGTCCTTAGTCCCAAAACTACACTATACAGACCAGCTTTTAAACATAAAAATCCACTTGTGACTTCTCTTTAATTTTTTTTTTTGTGTCAGATGGCCAAGTAAAGACATTTCTCTTAGACATTAAAGAAGATTCCCGACTTACATTAGCTCTGTTCCCAAAGGCTGCATAAAAAGGTTGTCTTTGCAGACTGAACAGGTTCCTGATGTCATTCAAACAAGCAATCTTGAAGATCTCGGGTTTCTTCTCAATCACCTCTCTGTTCACACAATTAAAACAAAAAAACACTTAGTACATTTTGCACGTTTCAAGTGAAAATAATTTTTGTTTGTTTAGACAAGCAAGCCTTAATAGGCCGACCTACACCGCTCCCTTGGGTCAGCATTGACAGATCACTAAACAGACAGACTGCTACATTTTCACTTTATAATAAACATTGCACTGTTAAATAAAAATGATCTCCATCCACCCTGAAAACGCGTATGAAGTAAACATGGCCACATGCACCGAGTATGCACTGAAAAAGTCTTGAAGGGGTACGAACAACGCCAGCCAAAGGATTTACAGCTGAACTCTAGCGACCGGGAAATCCATCTGATTTTTAAAAAATCTGCAGCATTCAAAGTGTATCAAACACAACTTACATTAATACAGGTAGGCAACACTTCAATGGCTGCTGCGCTAGAATAGGTTTTTCTTTTTGAGAAGGACGACCAATCAGGGAATGAGATGCTGTAATGGGCAGGATCCAATCAGGGAGTGGCTATGCGATAAGCATGAACCAATCACAGTACAGTTAAAGAGTCTGTTTTCAGAACTTTTTACACATTCGCATTGCAACACCGAGCCTGCATTTTCAGATGTTTACGGCTCTGGAGGGCATTTTTCAAAAGTCTCTATTTGAGACTCTATTCTGCATTATTTATTTTTTTACAGGATAATGTGGAAGTCTAGACGTAGCCTTAGTACCTGAGGCCACTTCACAACATGCTCTGAGGTGGCATTTTTAAACACTAACTGCACACAGAAAACGGTGGGTCCACTCAGACCCTGACTGCGCTTTGTGCTGCAAACATAGACATTTTAAGAGAATGAGGGAAGAGGTTACTGTGCAAGTATAACAGACACTTTGACACGGGACGACATTTATTTAGATTGTGACTAAAGTTTAGTGTCTTGCGCTAATAGCTTGCACTTTTTAAAAATTTTTTGTTTTACATGAGGATTTATAAAGCAGGATGTACCTATATATCTATTGTGTAGTGCCTTCCACATTCATCCATCTAACTGTTCAAATCAAATCAGTTAAACAAATACAAAATCTTGATAAAGGACATACCTATGCAGGGCAGAAAAAAGGCTGCTGGGCGCGAGAAGCACTGGTCCCTTGGGCAGGACTGTCCCCTTGTCATTAACCCACTGCAGGTAGCCTTTGGTGATGTCTGCCATACCGATGGCCCGTGCAGAACAATACAAGAATTTGTAGCCATTCCTGGCAGAGATAAAGACGGTCATTATTAACAGACTGAGAATAAGGCAGGCATCTTAATTTAGGACTTTAAAGAGAAGTTAAAAAAATAAAGCAAGACATGCCGTAACAAAGATGGGCCCTCACACTACTGTGCCCGTAAGAGGCAGTTCAGGCAGCTTCTTTGATTTCCAGTGAGCACCCATTGATCTGGGAGCCTCAGACACACCTCTTTGCACCATCTAAGGGTGGTCTGCTATCAAAGGCATGGGGGTGGGGGGGTGTTCTAAGGGCAGACTGGTATTATACAATACAATACAATTTATTTTTGTATAGCCCAAAATCACACAAGAAGTGCCACAATAGGTTTTAACAGACCCTGCCTCTTGACAGCCCCCCAGCCTTGACTCCCTAAGAAGACAAGGAACAACTCCCAAAAAAAAAAACCAGTAGGAAAAAAAATGAAAGAAACCTCGGGAAAGGCAGTTCAAAGAGAGACCCCTTTCCGTAGGATGGGCGTGCAGTGGGTGTCAATACAATAAAATACAATACAATACAATACACAGAACAAATCCTCAATACAGTATAAAAATCAAAATTTTAGAAGTATGTAGCATAATTTGCAAGTAAGCTGGAGTTCAAGTGTTATATATATACTGTATATTCTTTTTCTGGAACTTGTTATCTGACCAAATATTTAAATACCTGCTTTACTGTTCTCCTGTACTGGAACTTATATACAATGCCACAAATACTCTAGCCTACTATAGGCACATACTTTAATCGTTCTTATGTGTATCCTGTTCCAAAAGCACATTCCCTAAACCTCGTTATGATTAGGAGTACTAATGGAGAAATCAGAATTTTCACATTGTCTTACAGCAAACTTTGACGTGATAAATTTGTCACATAATTATGAATCAGTGGTGGCTTATATGGTAGCGTATCTCTGGTGCTGGCTTTGAGCACTAGTTCATTTTTGTTGCTTACACTGCTATTGTAACGGCGCTGTCAAGGCTTCGGCATAAGCATGAGTCGCCAGCAGTCTTAGTTGCCATTCCATCAAACAAATGTGCAGTTTGAGTTAAAGATGTTAAGATTTGCATTGGGTGTGAAGAGGATGGACAGGATTAGAAACGAGTACATTAGAGGGTCAGCTCAAGTTGGAAGACAAAGTCAGAGAGGCGAGATTGTGTTGGTTTGGACATGTGCAGAGGAGAGATGCTGGGTATAATGAGAGAAGGGTGCTAAGGATAGAGCTGCCAGGGAAGAGGAAAAGAGGAAGGCCTAAGAGAAGGTTTATGGATGTGGTGAGGGAGGACATGCAGGTGATGGGGGTAACAGAACAAGATAAAGAGGACAAGAAGATATGGAAGAAGATGATCCATTATGGCGACGGGAGCAGCCGAAAGAAGAAGAAGAAATGCCAGCTGCAGAGAAGCCAATAAAATCGGAAAGCTTGCATTGCCAAAGTCTCAGTTCCAACTTGGGTAACAGCACAAAGCTGTCCTACAGTAGATAGTGAGATACCTAGAAGAAGCCATTGGCACTTGGGGCAGACGAGCACCGATGCAACGCTACAAATACAATATTCAGAATGGCAGCAGATTACATGTTTAGCGCTAATGAGAACATGATTATTATAAGATTAAAATGAACGCGTTTTAGTGCACCTGTCTGATTGAAACTACATGTTCACCAACAGCGAGGAGTACCTGGACTGTGTCGAGCCCGTGGCTGCTATGATTTCTGTAACTCACCAGATGTCACTATTTTTAAAGCTTCAGATCTTTGATTTTTTTTTTTTTATATACTTTGTATTCCCAAAGGGGAAAATGTCATTTTGCATGACCTATGGATGTCAAGAGTGCAGCAACAGCCATTGCACGGCGTCCCTGGAACAACTTTCAGGATAAGGGCCTTACTCAAGAGCCCAACAGGATAAGATCCCTTTTGGAAGTAACGGGTTTTGAACTGGCAACCTTCCAGATACCAGCCACAGAGGAACCACTCCACCACTATTTCAGGCACACTTAGGAAAAAGCTTCACAGGGCTTCGTCTGCCCATCACTAAGAAGCAGCAGTCAGCTTCTGGTACTCTGGTGTCAGGTCTACTGCGGCTGCAGTTTTCATTCTCACCATTTTCTTAATTAGTGATCAGCATTTGCTACTAATTAACTCTTTTCCCTTCATTTGAATTGAGCTGCTATTTAAGACTCAGACCTCTTAAGTATTTCTTTTTTCCTTAATAAGCAGCCAAACTAATATATGTATCTTAAAATAATATTAAGATGCAAAATGAACCAACGCATGGCCAGCAATCTACGTCTACCGTACAAAATTTTAAAATAAAAGGAGGTCTCAGTAATCTGCTCAGGTCCACAAACAATTAGAAGGTGCTCTTGGGGAAAAAAAAGTAACAGTTTTGTAAAGGTCTGCTGCGAGCACACCAATGAGCCATGGAATTAAATTAAACAAGTTTAATTAATAACAAGAATTGGCATCTAATTAATTAGCAGGTTGGAGTTTAAGGCCATGACTTAGCTGGTAATATGTTGGCTCACTTCACATGTCATTTCTGTTTGGGTGCCATTTGAAGAATAAAATAAACGCAGTTTGAAGGATTGGATCCGAAAACAACACATTAATTACAGCGAAGGGATAAGAAGTTAATTAAAAGCAAAAACTGGTCAATATTTAGGAAAAGGGTTAGAATGAAAACCTGCAGCCACAGTAGTAAGACCCCTGAGCAAAACTTTGTCCCAAAGCAGCATCGGCCCAATACCAGGCAAGGTGCCAGTCCATCTTGGAGAACACTAAACTCTTACCAGGCCAGTTCAGAGTCACAGTCAGCCCAACATGCACATCTGTAGAGGACACGGCAACACACACAGAAGACCCCCATGGACATGAGAAGACCCACAATCCGCAAGGCTGTGGCAACTGGACGTTACTCATTTTAAATTAGGAGTTCATTTTAATTAAACTAACCATAGGCTGGGCTACACTGAATGTCTTGCTACCAGCAGTTGTGTTCTTTTGCTGTTCCTATCCAAACTGAAAAAGATGACAACATTAAGTAAAAGTACAGCAGCTTTGATGTCGACGGTCAATCCCGTTTCAGCAAAGCGACAAACTGAGCGTGCGGTCCAGATATTCTCAGGCCTGCCCGAAGATTGGCCTTTCCAGTGTGTCTAGAGACCGAGGCCATTGGGATCTTTACCCAGTTACCTAAAGATTAACATCACGGCCCCAGTGAACTGTAAAGGCCTGTTTATACGGAGCAATCTGAAGTGTTCATTTTGGTCAAAAAACTGATGGTAATTATTTAGAGAAAAATCAATGAAATGACTTCAAGCCACATTAGGATTAAAAAAAGCACCGTGCATAAATGTTTCTACGGTGAGAAGTGTTGGGTTATATAGAATGTGTCAATTACAGTACATTCAGTTTGAATGGTGTAGCACACTTGTCAGACCACATCTGGAATGTGCCAGGCAACAGATCATAATGGCATCTGGGCAGTATGGAGTTTGAATTTCCGTCTTGGCAGCAGCACATTTAGGCTCTTGAGAAATTAGCGAAGAGCTACTTGATTTACTCCAGGAGCACAGTGTAGGAACTAGGGAGGAAACCAGAAGGTGGAGCAAACTGATTTGATGGGGTGACATGAGTGGCGTGTTTAAAATAATGAAGGCAGTAAGTTAGGAGGGTGCCAGCCAGTATTCTTGAAGAAGAGAAGAGCCCAGGGGCTAGTAGAGCGTAAAACTTGGTGAAAATTCCTGCAAACACTGGAGAAAGCTAGCAAGTAGCACAGTGAAAGGAAGCTGCGCCCAGTGACCCTTGAAGTCCTGACTGAACGAGAGATTTCAAGCACAAGGTGAGCAGGTCTACTGGGTAGGATGGCCCTTTCACCTCAAAACTACTCTCATGTTCTCATCAGACTGCTATCAAGTTCAAATCCTGAGAGCAGGTGAATTTTAGACAGTGCAGCTGCCTTTGGGGGTCTCGCTGTAGCCCACCCATTGTGCAGCCAGAAGCCCAGGGCTTTGGTCATTAAAGGCAGCGAGTTCATTAGCAGCTCCAAGTGAGGACACACTGCTGACCGTGGTGCTGCTTGAGGGAATTTCTCACCAGTGAACTTATTCCTTGTAGTCATTAACCTCATTTAGTCAAACAGGAAAAAAGAAAGATTTCAATTCTCCGCTTTACACCACACCGTCACTTACATGTGTATCTTGTGGTAGAGTTTGGCGATCCCTTGATGCGTCCAGTCTTTACCAAACTGAGGGAGGATGTGCCCCAATGCATCGGACCTAACAAGGATACAATATGACAGTCATTATTAATTCATTTACTGTATGCTTCTGCTAGGTAAAGTTTGAGCTAAAATAAAGCTGGCACGTTTAGGAAAAACTATAACCTGGGGTTATGATAAGCAGACCATTATGAGTGTAATTCAAATTTAATATCTGTTCATCTCATATAATCCACACCATATAGGGCTAATTAATTTTTATTTTCACATATGAATGTGCGGGGCGGCACGGTGGTGCAGTGGTAGCACTGCTGCCTCGCAGTTAGGAGACCTGGGTTCACTTCCCGGGTCCTCCCTGCGTGGAGTTTGCATGTTCTCCCGTGTCTGCGTGGGTTTCCTCCGGGCGCTCCGGTTTCCTCCCACAGTCCAAAGACATGCAGGTTAGGTGGATTGGCGGTTCTAAATTGACCCTAGTGTGTGCTTGGTGTGTTTGTGTGTGTCCTGCGGTGGGTTGGCACCCTGCCCAGGATTGGTTCCTGCCTTGTGCCCTGTGTTGGCTGGGATTGGCTCCAGCAGACCCCCGTGACCCTGTATTCGGATTCAGCGGGTTAGAAAATGGATGGATGGATATGAATGTGCTTTACTCTGTTGTGCATATGTCTGACAACAAAACTAAATATGTCCACCGCAGACATACAGCACAAGTTTCATTTCAGTCTATAATTAAACACTGAGGGAGCCATTCATTTAGACTGTAGGTGACCGGCAATAAAACTGAACACAAAGACACCATCGCCAGTGAGGACAGTCATCTTTATCAAAACAAAACACAAAAAAGCTTTTTTAAGGTCAAAAGTCACTATCCAACCCGCTATAGCCCAACACAGGGTCACGGGGTTCTGCTGGAGCCAATCCCAGCCAGCACAGGGCGCTAGGCAGGAACAAATCCTGGGAAGGGCGCCAACCCACTGCAGGGCACACACACACACACACTAGGGACAATTTGGGATCGCCAATGCACCTAACCTGCATGTCTTTGGACTGTGGGAGGAAACCAATGCAGACACGGGGAGAACATGCAAACTCCACGCAGGGAGGACCCGGGAAGCAAACCCAGGTCTCCTTACTGCGAGGCATCAACGCTACCCACTGCACCACCATGCTGCCCTTAAAAAGCACAGCAAATTAAAAAAAAGAAAACCAGTGGTTCAGCGCTCCTTTAGAGTTTAAAGGAAAATAAAGTATACAACGCTTACTACCTCTGTTGACTGTAATGGAGTCCTGTAACATAACATCCTTTCTGCAATTCAACCCTGAGCTGAACTGAGTGATGTCAGACCCTGCCAGCCACTCCCAATATGCATCTGAATCCCACTGAATTCAATAGTAGTTCAGACGAGTGAAGAATAACTACATTAAAACATTCTAAACTAATAAATCCAACAACAGCGTAGACTACTTCACGATCTGTGACAGGAGGAACAGCAAATACTGTAGAGCCGTGAAGGACGTTGGGTGGTCTCTGCACATGTAACACACAATAAAACAGATTTCATATCTTAATATCTTTAGATAAACCCAAGGAATTTCAAAATTCGGTTCATTCGGTTACTCGGACTCACGTCTTGGTTTAACTGCCTCACACATCCTCAACATTTTGGCACATTACCTAAAAGAAGCCTAAGCACTTCAGATACCAGCTTGATGCTATGGTCAGAAACGAAAACTCATGTCCCTAAACCTTGTGCCATCCTAAAGCTGACAATAATGACTGACATTGCCTATATTTTGATTAAATCCGCTGGCTTGTACTTTATAATGCTGTATGAGTGTATTGATCAGCAGTGGAGACTGCAGGTGTAGCAGGATGGGCAGAAAATATGAACTCATCAGTATAATCTCTTTGTGAATGTCTTCAGTTGTTATTATGTTACTGCATGTGATCTCCTCCTGTGGACTTCTTTACAGAATGAACATTTATGCGCATTTCCAGCTTACTTACTTGGTAATAGTGCCATCGATATCGGAAATAATGATTTTGTCATCCCAGTTCCACAAGTAGATGGTGGCCTCACATCGACACGTACCCTGGTACTGTGTGGTCACACTAAACACAATCTCGTTGGCGCCTTCTCTTAGATTCAGTTGCTCCTGTTAACAAGGAAGAACCATAAATTTAGGAAGCTGGCACAGCAGGCCACTTTATCCGCCAGCACTACAGTTAAGTCCGTACTCACAATCTGCTCTGAGCTCAGGCGTAGAGATTTCCGGTACAACTGACTGAAACATTTTGTTGTAATTTGTATGTCAGACTGCTCTCTGTCTCTGGTCATTCCCGAGTCGTCATCACTTGATGTGTCACCTTTTTTATCCCTAAGGAGAAAAGCAGATCATTTCTAGTGGATTCTTTCACTGGCAAGATTTCAGTAATGTCTGAACAGATAGACAAGTCATATTTTATAGTTAAAAAAAATGAAATGCCAAACTTAAACAAAACAAAATCAAAACATGTTTAGCAATTATAAGCTACAGTATATCGGAAGTTCACTGCTGGTGTGATCAAGTTTCACATACAGAAATATGGCTCTAAATTTAAAATACAGCACTCAAACTAGTGAATTTACATAAACTACGTTTTAGAAACCATTTTGCGGACGTTGCCCATAAGAAGTAAATCGATAAATCTAACATCAGGTGATCCTTCAGAAGTTTATGACGAGTGTCTGGGCCCCACAGCTAGGGTAGAGTGTGAAGAGAATCCTTCCGAGCCACCTGAACTGCCATTAGCAGAGTGGGGAAGGGTGACGTGACACGACTCAAGGGCCCAGCGTGCTTTAGCTCCTTCAATGGTGACGTGACACGACTCAAGGGCACAGCGTGCTTTAGCTCCTTCAATGTTCCCCAGTGAAGAGCGTTATGGAGGGGGTGAGCACCACAGCTAATTTTTTAAACACCTCATATGTGGCTGGTTTTCTGAGTCTGTGTTTCATATTCAAAGTGGATGGACTCCATTACTTTATACTGGGAGCATATTGGAACCATTGAGAAAGACTTTTGTGATCATATTTCCATCTAACATTAGGCCAGCATATTTGAGTAAATACTCAAATCGTGTGTTACGTTTTTTGATCATCCATCCATCTTATGAACCATTTATCCCCGAGTAGGCTTGTGGGAGAAGCTGCAACCTGTACCAGCAAGGCAGTAACAACCCCTGGACAGGGGGCCGGGCCAGCCCATCACAGGGTCAACACCCACATCAGGAGGCAACTCGGCATTGCCAGTCAACCTAACTACCATGTCTGTCTGTGGAAGGAAGCCAGAGCAGTCTGTGATCATTTAAATATTACAACATATTCATTAGACATTTGATTAAATTGTTCCACATTTTATGAATCCAAGTATTCCAATATTGGGAAATGATAGTTGGAACCCATCAAGGCAACATCAAGCACAAGATGAGAACAAGTACCACCGCATGGAACAGTGGACACATTTAAGAGACGTCAGTCGGCCTGACTTGCAGCTCTTAAAAAGATGTTGATGGAAACAGGAGGACCTGAGAGAGAACATGAAATGACTGACCCGGGACTCGGATCAAATATTTGATTTTGGTTTAGTTTCTTAAATTAACACCTGACAATGTTGCAGTTATGTTTCAGACAGATCAGTCACAGCAAATGTATTTCATGTAGCAAACAGCTCAGCACGTTGGCTATGAGCTTTGCACAAAAATTCATGTAGCAAACTAGGCCGTCGATATTGTGTGCCTAACATTCAGAATGCTGCAGAAAAGTAAAAATGTAAAGTGTGTGCCAAAGTGCTTTGAAAGAAACACTCCGGGATGTTCAAACACTTCTTGAACAAACACCTTAGAGTCTCGTGGAGCCAGACTTGGAGTACCCTGCACAGTTGTAGTCTCCGTATTACAAAAAAGACTAATCAACACTTGAAGACGCCCATAGGCTGAGCTGTAACTTATGAATAAAGACTGAAGAAGTTCAACCTTATTAGTTGAAGCAAATGAAGATTAAAAGGTGACATGACTGAAGTGTTTAAAATCATTATAAGAATCAGTGCAGTGGACTCCAGACTTGATCAGCGCCCCACTCTGAGTCACAGGTAGACATTGAGCTGGCACCCTTCTTTACCAAAGTCTGAGTGAGCCTCTACACGGGCAGTGAACGAGCTGTGATGCTTTGAGACAGCAGGGCTACTCCATCGCACCAACGAGAGACGTCTTTGTGGCTGACTGGCTCAAGCGCATTTTACCATTTAGACAAAAGGGACGCTTACTTTGGAGGAGTCGCAATGGTGACGGGTTCGTCTGGCTTTTTCTTCTCTTCACTTTTTTCTTCATTGGCTTTTGTCTAAGATAAAGATCAAGCAGAAAATGAATTCCATTATTTAGGGGAAAAAAGAAGCTGTATATTGGTTTCATCCTTTCTGAAAAATTTCACTAACAGAGAGGTTGGCAGCATGGAAGAAGCAGACTATAATAATAATACATTTTATTTATATAGCGCCTTTCCCATGCTCAAGGCACTTCACAGAGTCTTAGAAAAAACAGCAGGGTATATGTAACATTGAATACAAATGTTATCCTGAATAGAACAATGAAACAGATAACAAAGCCTCAAATAGAATAAAGGAACATAAACCAGAGTAAAATACTAAATTCAATACTAAAAAAAACCTAACTTGTGATATAACAGTCACACAAATTATCCTGAGCACCTGGACAGAGAGGTAAACTGAAAGAAAGGGCGGAATGTTAAGTTAAGTTAAAAGCCTTTCTAAACAGATGAGGTTTGAGTTGTTTTTTAAAAGAATTAATGGAGTCAGCTGACCTACTTAATTTCGGGATGTCATTCCAAAGTCTGGGTGCTATGGAGCTTAAGGCCCTGCTGTCACCCATAGAGTGCAGGTTAGTGTGAGGGACAACAAGATTACCAGAAGCAGAGGACCTTAGTAGACAAACAGGAGCCTAGTGATGGAGAAGGTTGCTGATGTAGTCCAGTGCGAGGCCATTTATGGCTTTGTAAGTTATTAGTAGAATTTTATATTCAATTCTGTAAGACACAGGGAGCCAGTGAAGGCGAAGCAGGGTGGATGTGATGTGCTCACTGTTGCTGGTTCGAGTAAGGACTCTTGCAGCAAAGTTTTGAATCAACTGGAGCTGTGATATAAGATTAGAAGGGGCACCTGCCAATTCCTGGCACTGAAGGATCTTCTTCAACTCACGAAGACTACACTTCTCTAAGAGCTGTCACCTCGGGCATTCCCACCGTCGCTTATCAACAGCAACCCCTTTACCCGTACCTCAGATGCTAGATCTTTCCTTCTCCAAGAGAACCACCATCTACCCGACTTCTTGGGCATCTTCTCTTTTACCAGCTGGTCCACTGTGCTCTACACAAATAAAAAAACAGAGCACCAGAAATGTTGAGTGAAGGCTGCAGTGTTACAAGGAGGACACAAAGGCTCAAGACTTTGGAAGGCTGACCCCGATGATTTGATTGCAATGTACTTTTTATTTTTTCTGTCAGCACAGAGCTTTTCTTGCTCTCTTTGTTTTGCAGTATGGTGGAATATGCATTATTAGTCAACTACATCTAATGTTATTGATGAATTTTGTCAAAAGTGTTAAAGGAAAAAGTGTAAGTTAGCTCAGAGGATGCTTTCATTTTAAAATTTGCCTTTCCTTATCATCATATGAGATTAGTAATGGTGCTACTAATGTCTGATCACTGGACTCTCTCTCCTGATACATGGACGAACACTCTGGAGACCCAGAAGGGCTGAAGATAGCAAATGAGTGATATCCACAGGCAGGCAGAGGCACACGCAGTTACCTTTCACCTCCTTCATGGCTGGCCTTCCAGTTACAGTGGTGCTTGAAAGTTTGTGAACCCTTTAGAATTTTCTTTATTTCATCATAAATATGACCTAAAACATCATCAGATTTTCACTAAAGTCCTAAACATAGATAAGGAGAAACCAGTTAAACAAATGAGACAAAAATATTATACTTGGTCATTTATTTATTAAGGAAAATGATCGAATATTACATATTTGTGAGTGGCAAAAGGATGTGAACCTCTAGGATGATCAGTTAGTTTGAAGGTGAAATTCAAGTCCGGTGTTTTCAATCAATGGATGCCAATCAGGTGTGAGTGGGCACCCTGTGTTATTTAAAGAACAGGATCTATCAAAGTCTGCTCTTCACAACACATGTTTGTGGAAGTGTATCATAGCACGAACAAATGAGATTTCTGAGGACCTCATAAAAAGAGTTGTTGATGCTCATCAGGCTGGAAAAGGTTACAAAACCATCTCTAAAGAGTTTGGACTCCACCAACCCACAGTCAGACAGATTGTGTACAAATGGAGGAAATTCAAGACCATTGTTACCCTCCCAGGAGTGGTCGACCAACAAAGATCACTCCAAGAGCAAGGCACACGTGTAATAGTCGGCGAGGTCACAAAGGACCCCAGGGTAACTTCTAAGCAACTGAAGGCCTCTCTCACATTGGCTAATGTTCATGTTCATGAGTCCACCATCAGGAGAACACTGAACAACAATGGTGTGCATGGCACTGCCACTGCTCTCCAAAAAAAACATTGCTGCTTGTCTGCAGTTTGCTAAAGATCACGTGGACAAACCAGAAGGCTATTGGAAGAATGTTTTGTGGACGGATGAGACCAAAATAGAACTTTTGGTTTAAATGAAAAGCGTTATGTTTGGAGAAAGGAAAACACTGCATTCCAGCATAAGAACCTCATCCCATCTGTGAAACATGGTGGTGGTAGTATCATGGTTTGGGCCTGTTTTGCTGCATCTGGGCCAGGACGGCTTGTCTTCATTGATGGAACAATGAATTCTGAATTATATCAGAGAATTCTAAAGGAAAATGTCAGGACATCTGTCCATGAACTGAATCTCAAGAGAAGGTGGGTCATGCAGCAAGACAACGACCCTAAGCACACAAGTCGTTCTACCAAAGAATGGTTAAAGAAGAATAAAGTGAATGTTTTGGAATGGCCAAGTCAAAGTCCTGACCTTAATCCAATCGAAATGTTGTGGAAGGACCTGAAGCGAGCAGTTCATGTGAGGAAACCCACCAACATCCCAGAGCTGAAGCTGTTCTGTACGGAGGAATGGGCTCAAATTCCTCCAAGCTTGTGTGCAGGAATGATCAAAACTTACCGGAAACGTTTAGTTGAAGTTATTGCTTCAAAGGGGGTCACACCAGATACTGAAAGCAAAGGTCCACATACTTTTGCCACTCACAAATATGTAATATTCGATCATTTTCCTTAATAAATAAATGACCAAGTATAATATTTTTGTCTCATTTGTTTAACTGGTTTCCTTTTATCTACTTTTAGGAGTCTGATGATGTTTTAGGTCATATTTATACAGAAATATAGAAAATTCTAAAGGGTTCACAAACTTTCAAGCACAACTGTATACAGATAAATATCTGTCCACACTGCTGTCAGATCATCAAGAAATGTTACCCCAAAGCATGTCTGGGGACACTTTCAGATAAAACGAAGAAGAAATGTGAGGATAAATCTTACACCAGGTTCAAGTACAGGCAGTGGGGTCCAAACGTGTTTGGAAATGCATAAAGTCTGTCAAAGCGTCAATGACAAAGCATGAAGACAACCACAGATTTGCTATTCGCGTAGCATCAGTTTGGGGAGCACAAACATAAAACCACAAAAGTGCCAAAGGGTTTAGGGTTCTTGGCATAATAGAAGATTTGTTTATTTCTGAAGTTGGAAAAATAATTCATCTTACAAAATCAATACCTTTGGCAAATTCTTCTGAAAGGCCTGCATTGATAGGATCATAGGAGCAGCAACTGCCCAGTTGTAGTATCTGGAGAGAAAAAAGAAAGAATTTGAAATAACACAGGTTGGATTTATTAAATCAAACAGATGAGCAGTGTTGTCTACAAGAAAATCAATCAGATATGACATAAAAAGACATTCACAGAGCTGGACGTGTTGAATGGATCTTGATTTAAATTGGGAGTTGGACCCAGCAGGGGGAGAAGTTGTGTCTTGTTTTGTGAACACATCTCTTGCTGAGTAAAAAGGTTAAGCATGCAGTGAGGAAACACAAAATGTCAGTTAGTCCTGAACTGTGAACCTCTGCTGTGTCACTACAACACGGCTCTTTATGTTAAGTGTGAAACGCTCCTCAGAACATTACAGACCTTCGACATAGAAGTCAGTCTCAAATGTTCAGTTTAACCAATGCATTATATTTTTCTTATCATATCGGCCATTTACTTATTCCACTTGGACTGTAAATATTTGTTGGTTTTCTGGTTGTTACTGTGTTTAATGCTGAATAGGTGTATGTATATTGAGATGCAGGTTTAGTGTTATTGGGGATGATTATTCATTAATACACTTTTATTAAGTCAGCCATTTTGGTATGAGACTCATTTCTGGTTAAGTGGTTAAAATTAGGGTAGTGTCTTAGGGTGAGGTATTGGCCTGCCAACAATGGAAAAAAAAATAAACAAATAAACCTTAGTCAGCTTCTGGGTGTTTTTATGTGAATCTTGGTTTTCCTAGGTTTAACTCTTGAGAGTGTTACATGGTGAACATGAAAACCAAGAAAATTTAAAGACAGTTTAGGAATTTAGTGCATCTGAAACTAACCTGTGAAGAAAAGGAGGCTGTATGTTCGCTGGCCTGTGCATGTAAGACCCCCAGCAGTGGCATTTCTTGACCCTTTTTACTTTCTCATATACACAGTATAGAGAAAGTATAGGAATCGTGAAAAAAATCTCACCTCAAGATTTTGATGAATCTTGACATTTTAGACCTTCCCAAGTCTGAAAATACCATTTTTGAAATTATGTCTGTCTGTGTGTAAACACAATAACTTGAAAATGAGTTTCTGTACACCTGCTTTATATCAAAAACAAGGAATCCTATCAACTTTTGGGCCACTTCCAGTGACCGGAGGTGGTACTTTACCTGAATACATTTCAGATTTTTTCAAGTAAAACTATGTGTATAAATAAAGATGCTGTATATGACTGAAATTGTGTGTGGATATTAGAAGTGATAAAAAAATAAGTACAGGGTGGGCCATTTATATGGATACACCTTAATAAAATGGGAATGGTTGGTGATATTAACTTCCTGTTTGTGGCACATTAGTATATGTGAGGGGGAAACTTTTCAAGATGGGTGGTGACCATGGTGGCCATTTTGAAGTCGGCCATTTTGGATCCAACTTTTGTTTTTTCAATAGGAAGAGGGTCATGTGACACATCAAACTTATTGGGAATTTCACAAGAAAAACAATGGTGTGCTTGGTTTTAACGTAACTTTATTCTTTCATGAGTTATTTACAAGTTTCTGACCACTTATAAAATGTGTTCAATGTGCTGCCCATTGTGTTGGATTGTCAATGCAACCCTCTTCTCCCACTCTTCACACACTGATAGCAACACCGCAGGAGAAATGCTAGCACAGGCTTCCAGTATCCGTAGTTTCAGGTGCTGCACATCTCGTATCTTCACAGCATAGACAATTGCCTTCAGATGACCCCAAAGATAAAAGTCTAAGGGGGTCAGATCGGGAGACCTTGGGGGCCATTCAACTGGCCCACGACGACCAATCCACTTTCCAGGAAACTGTTCATCTAGGAATGCTCGGACCTGACACCCATAATGTGGTGGTGCACCATCTTGCTGGAAAAACTCAGGGAACGTGCCAGCTTCAGTGCATAAAGAGGGAAACACATCATCATGTAGCAATTTCGCATATCCAGTGGCCTTGAGGTTTCCATTGATGAAGAATGGCCCCACTATCTTTGTACCCCATATACCACACCATACCATCAATTTTTTGTTCCAACAGTCTTGGAGGGATCTATCCAATGTGGGTTAGTGTCAGACCAATAGCGGTGGTTTTGTTTGTTAACTTCACCATTCACATAAAAGTTTGCCTCATCACTGAACAAAATCTTCTGCGTAAACTGAGGGTCCTGTTCCAATTTTGTTTTGCCCATTCTGCAAATTCAGTGCGCCGATCTGGGTCATCCTCGTTGAGATGCTGCAGTAGCTGGAGTTTGTAAGGGTGCCATTTGTGAGTAGCTAATATCCGCGAAGGGATGTTCGACTAATGCCACTCTCCAGTGACATGCGGCGAGTGCTACGCTGTGGGCTCTTGCTGAATGAAGCTAGGACAGCCACTGATGTTTCTTCATTAGTGACAGTTTTCATGCGTCCACATTTTGGCAAATCCAACACTGAACCAGTTTCACGAAACTTAGCAAGCAGTTTGCTAACTGTAGCATGGGAGATGGGTGGTCTCGTAGGGTGTCTTGCATTGAAATCTGCTGCAATGACCCGGTTACTGCGTTCACCAGACATCAACACAATTTCTATCCGCTCCTCACGTGTTAACCTCTGCTGACATGTCAATGGCTGTAAACAAAGAGAAACTTGTAAATAACTCATGAAAGAATAAAGTTACGTTAAAACCAAGCACACCATAGTTTTTCTTGTGAAATTCCCAATAAGTTTGATGTGTCACATGACCCTCTTCCTATTGAAAAAACAAAAGTTGGATCCAAAATGGCCGACTTCAAAATGGCCACCATGGTCACCACCCATCTTGAAAAGTTTTCCCCCTCACATATACTAATGTGCCACAAACAGGAAGTTAATATCACCAACCATTCCCATTTTATTAAGGTGTATTCATATAAATGGCCCACCCTGTAGATATGAAATTTGACAAAAATTGCGCAACCGTAAGTGGCACTTTAACTGAATACTTTCACGAATTTCCAAGTAAACTATGGTTATGACTCCAGATAGATGAATCAAATTTTGTATAGATATTCATAATGATAAAAAAGCAAACATATATGAAGTTTGAGAAAAATTACTCAACCGGAAGTAGTATTCTATTTTAACAACCATACGAATTTTTTGTATAATGGAAATTTAAATGTGTACATGATATTAAGAACTGTATTTAATATAATGCATATTCTTTTCTATAACTACATTTTAATTTTTGTTTAATTTATACATCATCAGTTTAACAATAACATGTAAACATTGAACATGCCATGTAGATATAAAGATGTAATAGGAACAATAAGCTGTTCTATGTCTGCATTGTGTTCCTGGTTAATACATTTCATTTTATCGTTTTTTTTTTTTTTTTTTATTTTTAATTTCCACCATCATTATCATAATTAAATGTAGCTAAATGCAATTTTACCTACAGCAACTTATTGCAACAAATATTATAAAATACTATCACTTTTTCTATGCTTTTAGGTGACTAGAACTCTTTTTACTTTGCAAGTAATCTAGGTAATGCATACATAATCATGAAAACATTTCACCACTGTTTTCAACTTCCCTAAGTGTGAAAATATCACTTTAATATAAAGTGATTATAAATAGAGATACATGATTGTGTATCGATATTATCAGTTAGTTATGATGAGACTCAAAGAGATATGATATTTGGGAAATATTGCACACCTGGAAGTGGTTCTCATGACCCTTTCCTTTATCTCAGTATACGAGAAAGTCGAGGGGAGCACACTCTCGATTTTTTAAGTCATCCACCAGGAGTTTGTGTCCTTATGAATTTTCCACTTTGTACTGTTGTACCACCTACAGTATTGATTCAAAATTATCTTTAATAATAATTATTGCTCTGAACTGTTGGGCTTCATTTCTTAATGTTCCCGTTAGCATGTGTGACAACTGACTAGCCCTCTAAGAGCAGCGTCCGGCAGCAGCAGGTGGATTTTGTGAGAAGTTGCTAGACTCCAGAGAGTAGAAGGCTCACCTGAACTAATCCAGAAATGATGGGGATACAGCAAGTTTTAAGTGCAGGAAAGAGTCAGCAAAGGGGTGAGAGCACTAAACGACAGCAAGGAGGGCTGTCTGTGTCAAAGGAACAAAGTCGCCAGAATCCATTAGTGTGATGTTTGTGTGTGTCTGAATTAGAGAGTGGAAGTTCCATGGAAGCATCTGATCACAATGCAAGACAGTTAAGGGGCGCACACAACTGAAAACCACCCCACTTATTCAGGTTGTAGTGCAGATGTTCAGTTCATTTTGTGACAGACTGATGGGAGAAAGTGGTTATCTGTTTCAGCTGCTTGTCCTGTTTTATTACAGCCACTGATTCACTTGGGAAAGAAAGCAGGCTTTGGACTTATTGTTCCATCTACACAATAGCTTTGTGATTGTGGGATTAATTGTGTCATACCATGGCATGTGATTCTTTGTGGATTGCCTTCGCCATTTATGATTGTCCATAATTTTTAATATACAGATTATTTATAAAGTATTCTTTGCCTCACATTTCACTTGCAGGAATTAATAACAATTCACCAGATGCTTACAAACACGCAAGGGAAATTTTTACGTACAAAAACAAGCTGACATCTGAGAAAAAAAAATATATTAATGCCATTTCTTGATAGACCGTATAATTTGTAAGCAGGATGTCACAAATTACTCTACTCAAGCACACACCCACAGAGGGCTCACTTGTAATGACCCGTTAACTTCATATGCACGTCTGTGGTGATGTGAGAAGAAAACCGACACAGACACAGATTGAGCAGTCAGACTGCAGCAGTGCTTGCCATTATGCTGCATTGATAAGGTGTACAGTGCAAATCATTCATGCATCCATTATCCAACCTGCTATATCCCAACCACAGGGTCACGGGGGTCTGCTGGAGTCAATCCCAGCCAACACAGGGCACAAGGCAGGAAAAAAAACCCGGGCAGGGCGCCAGCCACCACAGCAGTGCAAATCAATGCATACTAAAAAAAAAAAAAAACTACCTTCATTTTGTTTTGTTTCCCTTAATTAATACATTTATTTACTAGTGTTTCAAGTAACAAACAGTATTTTACCGCGCTTATTTTAACTTCACCTGTTTGTTGTCTGGCACAAATCTTGTAATCGCTATTTAACCCACTTCCTATTGTCCAGATTACTTCAAATTATGCACACTTACTCACTTCCAATGACAATACATGGATCAAGAATCAGTTCCAATAACTGATCAATTAGTCTATGTTAATTAAGAAATGAAATTTTCATATGAAGAATAGTTCACGATTTCACCAATAGATGGCGATAGCAACAGATAGAAATATTAAAGGAAGTGTTAAAATATTGACTACACAATTATATTAAAACAAACCCATGATTAAAAATTTGAAAATAATATATATATAAAAAATACTTTTTAAAAATCACGCTTATTTTTTACTTTTTATTACACTTTTTAACTTAATATACCGTGGGTACGGAAAGTATTCAGACCCCCTTCAATTTTTCACTCTTTGTTATATTGCAGCCATTTGCTAAAATCATTTAAATTAAATTTTCTCCCTCATTAATGTACACACAGCATCCCATATTGACAGACAAACAAAAAGAATTTTTGAAATTGTTGCAGATTTATCAAAAAAGAAAAACTGAAATATCACATGGTCCTAAGTATTCAGACCCTTTGCTCAGTATTTAGTAGAAGCACCCTTTTGAGCTAATACAGCCATGCAGGTGCCTTTAGCAAACTCCAAGACAGAACTTTTGGCCTTAATTCTAAGCGTGTATGTGTGGAGACAACCAGGCACTGCTCATCACTTGTCCAATATAGTCCCCCACAGTGAAGCATGGCGGTGGCAGCATCATGCTATGGGGGTGTTTTTCAGCTGCAGGGACAGGACGACTGGTTGCAATTAAGGGAAAGATGAATGCGACCAAGTACAGGGATATCCTGGACAAAAACCTTCTCCAGAGTGCTAAGGACCTCAGACTGGGCCGAAGGTTTACCTTCAAACAAGACAATGACCCTAAGCACACAGCTAAAATAACGAAGGAGTCGCTTCACAACAACTCTGTGACTGTTCTTGAATGGCCCAGCCAGAGCCCTGACTTAAACCCAATTGAGCATCTCTGGAGAGACCTAAAATGGCTGTCCACCAACGCTACTTCCATCCAACCTGACAGAACTGGAGAGGTTCTGCAAGGAGGAATGGCAGAGGATCCCTAAATCCAGGTGTGAAAAACTTGTTGCATCTTTCCCAAGAAGACTCATGGCTGTATTAGCTCAAAAGGGTGCTTCTACTAAATACTGAGCAAAGGGTCTGAATACTTAGGACCAGGTGATATTTCAGTTTTTCTTTTTTAATAAATCTGCAACAATTTCAAAAATTCTTTTTTTTGTCAGCCTATATGAGGTGCTGTGTGTACATTAATGAGGGAAAAAATTAATTTAAATGATTTTAGCAAATGGCTGCGATATAACAAAGTGAAAAATTGAAGGGGGTCTGAATACTTTCCGTACCCACTGTAAGTCTCTTATACATCACTCGTAAAATAAAAGCGTTGGACGCTTTTCACCAATCAAAATTCAAAAAACACTTCATAAAATCGTAGCAAAACCACCCACCTTTTATTTTTACAAGTGATGTATGATTTACTTTTTAGTACACTTTTTAACTGTGTGTGGTTTTTAAAAAGTATTTTTTGTGTATATATATATAATTTTTTTTTAAGATATGTTTATACACAAAAATAACTTTATACCTTTGGATGACAATGTCATTGAATCTTATACTGTATATAAACGTCTACGTGCGGAAGTGTGTGTTTGTCGGTCCATCCCGGAAGTGCGAGGTTTAGTCAGGGTAAGGGCTCCACCTCCGAGAGTACACAAGTGAGGCCGGCACGTCAGCAAAACGAAACCTCTGAATAAAGACAGTTGCTTAGCCGCTAATGCACAAACGATGCAAGCACGTCAGCAAAACGAAACCTCCTAGGAGAGAGATGAGTAGTTCTTTTCTTTTCAATTACCTGACATCTCTACATTTCAATTTTTTTTCTGATGATTACAACAGTTTTTAGGACCCTTTTTTACAGCACGGGCTTACACAGCTAGTATTGTAAAAAATTTGAAGAAAAATGTTAAATGACAGCAAAAGTCCTTACTTTGAGGAAATGCGCACAACAAGATTGGGGTCCTCAATCACTCCTGGATTGGCAGCAAAATCTTGAAAGCTGACAATGTGTTCAAAAAACTTCTCTGAAATGTTGAAATAAAAAGGAAGAACACATTTAGTGAAAGTTTATGATATGGCGACAGTCCTCTCTAGGGGCCACTCTTCCTTTTTACAGACCCAAACTGGCATTGAAACATGTTGTCTTTTGGCAGGTATCATCAAGCCTCCCTTTACCTTTGTTAATCTCGCTGCCATCTGTGATCTTTCCACACAAGGACAAAGCCACGTCAGGTAAGTCGACCGGCGAGTCAGACAGGTACTCTGTTCCGCTGTCAATGGCGGCACTGCCTACTGACTGTGGAGACTGGGTGCTAGACTGAGACCCGGGATCAGCTCTTGATGCCAGTTCCATGTCACTGTGAAATAAATCAGACTGTTATGAGGTCCGAAAGACAATCAAAGGACCGCAATGCTTGGAGATACACGACACACACCCCAAACTAGGCAGGATTAAGGTGAATGTAAAACTGGGCCAAGCTAATAACAGATGGCGTTACTCGTATCATCTGGTGTCTTTCACGTTTCAACCTTAAGCAAAGTTAAAAGGAATAAAGCTCTTGTTGGAACACATCAAAAATAGTTTGCTTATTAGAGCTAGTAATCATCTCCATTTTGGTTATTACACAGTGTCCTAGCCTGCTGTACTGCTGCACACCTACAGTCATGGCCAAAAATATTAGGAGCCCTAGACATCTTTAAATGCACCATTTCTCAAAGGAAATGGAAAAGCTTTGCTGTTCACATGTTTGTTACTTTTGTTTGCATTGCAGCAACACAAGAAAGCAAAGAAAAAAGTCAAATCTGATATTCCTTTCACACAGAAATGGACTGGGCAAAATTATTGGCACCCCTCAACTTGATATTTGGCAGCACGTACTTTGGAAACTATTACTGAAATCAATTGCTTCCTGTAACCAAGAGTGTTGTACCGTGTTAGCCTTAGATTGCTACAGGAGAAAGCAGGGTGAAATGACACCTTATATTGGCTAACTAAATAGATTACAAATGCAAGCTTTCGAGGCAGCTAAGGCCCCTTAATCAGGCGAGGTGTAACAAAGAAACTGAAAAATACTCGCACATACTGGGACAGCAAAGTGATTTTTTTCGATCATCTTAACAACCTTTTTGTTCAAATGTTAGCAAAATGAATACCTGTCTACTAGAATTTTAGACCACTCTTCTACAGACATCTGACTGAAACTCAGCTGCTTTTCTTTTTTTATTCTTCACTAAGTTACACTCTAAATTCCGAATTTGTACACAAGCATCAGTGTTTTGTGGCTTTGTGATTCTCTCTTGAAATGAGGCCTTTGGTGCTGTGAACAAGCATTACAACCAAGGAAGAGACCAGAACAGCACCAGTATAGGTGTATGCGGAATTAAAAGAGAAATATAATCAACTGAATAATGTGGGAATTTGTTGGAATTAAAAGCAACTTGAAAGTAAGTAGTAGACTCTTAGTAGAGGTAGCCTAGTCAGGTGTAGGGTGAAAGTCTTACTTGGCTCTCCAGCACCATGACAATCAAGAATATAAGGAGCTCCGTGTAATTTAAAATGGCTCTGGACACCCTGCGGTTTGAAGGCAGTTCTGAGGCCACTGTATAAAATTCTATTAAGCGGCACACTAAAGGACGGGGACTTTGAGGGAAAGTTATGGCGTTTTGAAGTCCGACTGTGTTGGGTCCCAGTGATGGAGAGGACGTCATAGGTGCACTCAATCCAGAACAACTGGTTGTGCTGGATAATGAGCCAGTAAAGATGTCAGTTATTTTCCAGCCGCTATATCCTAACAGGGTCCGCGGTCTGCTGGAAAATCCAGCCCCTGCAGGCCCCAACAAAACCACCAAGAAACGGGGGAAAATTTTGCCCCCCAATGCACCTAAGCTTTTTTTTTGGGACTGGGGAGAAAACCCACAAAACACGAGAGAACATGAACCCAAGGGGGGAGGACCCGGGGAAGCAGGAACCCGGTTCCTAACTGTGGGGGCAGCACCCTTAAAAGGCCATGCTCCCCCCTTTGGTAACCCGGGTGCATGTATCAATAAAACTACTACTAATAATACAATTAAACACATCATTTGAGGCTGCATTCACACACGAAAGGATGAACTTTAACCAGGAAAACCATTTTTTGATTTGAAACTACAAGAATAACCTTCAAAAAGAAAAATAGGACTGATACACAGAATGGTTAGGGGGGAGCATAAAATAAAT